>NC_082403.1:4310594-4375594 GCF_031168955.1 Gadus macrocephalus
GTATAAGCAGAAGAAGGAGAACACGGAAAAGTGAGAGAACGAAAGGAACTGAGTCTCTCTCCCCTCCTCCTCCTCCTCCTCCTCCTCCTCCTCCTCCTCCTCCTCCTCCTCCTCCTCCTCCTCCTCGTCTCGATACCGCCCGCTGGTGTTATGTAACGTTACCCCCTGCCGCGCGGAGCCACGCGCGCGCACACACACTCACACACACGCGCACCTCCACCCCTGCTTGTTAGGCTGCACCACCCGACGTTGGCCTATGAATCCACCGGCTCCCGTCCCGCCGTGTTTGTGTTCAGTCGAGAACGCCACAGCCTTCGGAACGCCAGACCTGCGCCGCTCGTTAATATTTGATGAGCGACGGTCCGGTCTAGTCCTGATTCAACACCAGGTTCACATCAGGCAGTTGGTGGTGGGCGTCTTAGGGGAAAGAATGGATTTTGTAGAATTGCTCTCTTTTAAAGTCAGGATTCTGACCTTTAAATGGGACACGGTGAAACCACAACAGGGCTTGGAACCTAACTTTGACCACAAACAGGTTTATTTTGACGACGCTTCCAAGCGTGTGTCTACGGGAACGTCTTGTCTTCGGATACTCCGAGGAGGAGGTCTGAAAGCCCGGGGTTCTGCCGGCGGCATCGGCGGAGGTGAAGGGAGAGAACGGAGGAGAGGGAGAACGAGGGAGAGGGGGAGAGGTGGGCACTCGGTGGGAACAATGCAGGGAGTGCCCAGAGGGAGGGTGTTCGGTTGGTCACCAGCCACCCTGGGGGGGCTGGCAGAATGGTACCGGCGCCACGGTATTAACTGGAACACCGAACCTGAACCCAAAACTTAGTTTAGTTAGAGCTCCTCTGTTCGGCTGTAATGCTAAGTTCATCTCAAGGTCTTGGTACCTTCGTGTGTCTCCTCACAGAGTTAGCTTAGGAGGGGTATTGGAATTTCAGCTTATATTCCTAGCTGGCTAACTTTTCTACACACACGTATACAAACGCACACACACACACACACACAAACTACACACAAACTACACACACATCTTCCAAACACACGTACCATCTGGCTGACTTCTTGCTAATTCTTCTGACTAATTGCAAAACATCAGCAGCTGCGCAAACCAAAAAAATATTTAATAATAGATTTCTCCCGAAAATGACGCATTACTGTAACTGTAATTTCCAGAAAGAGGCGGCGGTTGCCATGGCGGCCAACATCAGCGATACGGTCTCCAGGGGCCTCCTATTGGGACGATTAACTCGGCGACTGGACGGACCGGTTCTCAGGCAGCGGCCGGCCATCGCACGCTGCGCCCGATCACGCCTCTATTGTCTGTCGGTTTGTTGTTCGCCTCCAGCGTGACTCCCCTGGCCCGCCCCGCGGAGGTCTGCGCTCAAACCCGGTGTTAGAAAACCAGGCGGTACAACCAGGCGTCAGAACCAGGCGGTAAAACCAGGCGTCAGAACCAGGCGGTAAAACAATGCTTTTAAGCCAGGCATTATAACCAGCCGGTAAAACCAGGCAATATAACCAGGCGGTAAAACCGGGCATTTGACCAGGCGGTAAAATCAGGCGTCAAAACCAGGCATTATAATCAGGCGGTAAAACCAGGCTGTAAAAACCAGGCTTTAGAAACAGGCGTCAAAACCCGGCGGTATCTTCCTGAAAGAATGCAGTGGTCCTGGGGTGTGGCGGTCTCCTGTGTCACAAGGCAGCGCTGATTCACCCCCACCCCCATCCTCCCCATGCAAGAGCCGTTTGAGTTCAGACGGTTTGACGTTTGACGAGTGTCAAGGTGGTGTGAGGTGGAGGAGGAAGTGTGGTTGTGAAACGTCTCGACTCTCTGGGAATACCCTCGGGTGAAGTGCTGCCGTGCGTCGCGTCGCTCTCGCTGCCATAGACGGAGGCAGATGCATTTTCTGATAGGAGCGACTGGCGTGCTTGCGCTGGGGCTCTTGCGCAATGCGAGACACGCACATTCACGTATACACATGCACGCACGCACACACCCAAGCACGTACGCACACGAACGTACGCATGTGTGAATGTCTCCCCTCGCCAAAAACACAGATTAAGCATACGATTAGTAAGCTTCATTTTTTCAGAAACACATAGTCATGCAACACACACACACACACACACACACACACACACACACACACACACACACACACACACACACACACACACACACTCTTAAACTCCTAAAACGTGCACACACACTCCAACCTAGGCGTACACACACTCCTCAGTGGGGTTCCTCGACCGACCAAAAGTTATCGGAACAACCACAGAGCCATCCAAACGTTGTACGTGTTTGTCTTTCCTTTCTGTAACTCCACAATACCAGCTCTGTGTGGTGGGCTTTTCACCAGCGGTCATTACAGCGGTCCCCAATGTTGATTCTTCCTGTCAGAGTTGCCTTTCTACCCCTGGCCAGGGGCCTGTGGTGGTGACAGTGCAGAAAGCGTCCCTCCCGGCTGCCCTCTGTAAACATCGTTCTGATTTTGTGAACCCCCCCCCCCTTCGTTCGGTTGCCAAACTGTCCAACGGTCACGAGGCCACAGAAATCCCCGTTGTGACAAAAGGCCAACTGCATCTCTCTCTCTCTCTCTCTCTCTCTCTCTCTCTCTCTCTCTCTTCCTCTTTTCCTTTCCTCGGTCGGGTTACAGTGTTGTCGCGCGCTAAATGTAGCGGCAGCTATCGTTAACAGCCATTTGGAGCGTTAGCCGCGCCGCCGGGCTAACACTGTGTACATAGTGGAGCCGGCCAGATAAGCAGGCGTTGCCCCCGGCGATGGTCTGCTCTGTAAACACTCCCCAGTTAGCCAGCCAGTCAGTTTTATCAGTTAACCAGCTAGGCGGTCAGTGTGACAGTTAGCCAACCAGTCAGCCAGTCAGTAAGTGTCAGTTAGAAAACCAGTCAGTTTGTCAGCCAACAAACAAGTCAGTTAGTGTCGGTTTTTCAAAAAGCAGTCTGTCTGTCTGTCTGGTCTGAAAGTCAGCCAGCCAGAATTTCAGTTTGTGTCACTCTAATCAAACATGAGGCCTAACGGTCTCAGGGGGGCGGGGTCAGTCTCTAGGGGGCGGGGCTTCCCCTCAGCGTTCCGTCTCGAGGTCTCCTCCCCTCTGGGTCTTTGGGAGTTCCTCCTCTGTTTCCCAGGGCTGAGGTCTAGGCCCGGAATTAGGCGGGTCCAATCCTGTGAGACTTTGACCGTCCAGTGACTTGACCCGCAGACCGAGATTATCTGAGTAGGTCTGTCCGACGTCTCCAGACCTGATGAGGCCTCTCTTTATCAGCGTCTACGTGAGTCAGGGGCCAGTCACCGAGGCCGGGGGCCCCAGGGGAACAGGGTGTTTGGTGTGTTGGCGATGACATAGCTGTGGCGGGAACATGCCTAACTCCTCCCCTGGTTGGTGGGGAATGGGGGAGAGAAGGGGGAGGGAGGGAGAGGTTAGGCTAGGCGACGTGACAGTTGGCAGGACTCCCTGATTTCAAGCGGCATGAACTCATATGCACTATCTAGGAGAGGGAGAGAGGGGAGAGAGGGAGGGAGGGAGGGAGAGAGGGGGAGAGAGAGAGAGAGAGAGAGATTGATTAGAGGTGCCAGAGCCTGTTTTCAGTTTCGTCAACTGCCCTTCCCCTCTCCCATCACCTCAGCCTCACCTCCCTCCATCCCAGGACATTTACAGGAATTCCCCTCCTCGTCACAATCTTTCTGAGGAAACCACTGGCAACGCCCCAACTTCTCTCTCTCTCTCTCTCTCTCTCTCTCTCTCTCTCTCTCTCTCTCTCTCTCTCTCTCCTGTCTAGCAGCTGATTGGCTAGTAAAACTTGCGGGTGCACATTGTTGACATAGCGACAACAGTTTGCTGCTGTTGTCGCTCTCTATTCTGTTCGTGACCCAGGGGATAAGTGGGCTGACTGTATGTGTGTGTGTGTGTGTTTTGTTAGAGCGTCGACGGGGTGAGTACTGTACATTCCTCGCTGTACATTCTGTTCCGAGGCCTCCGTTGCATCTGTGAGTCACACGCGCGAACGCACACATGCTCGGACGGGCACGCACACACATGCTGCGACGGGTCAGAGGTTTTCACAACACAACTCTGGAGGAGGTTGGAGAAAGTCGTGTGTGTGTGTGTGTGTGTGTGTGTGTGTGTGTGTGTGTGTGTGTGTGTGTGTGTGTGTGTGTGTGTGTGTGTGTGTGTGTGTGTGTGTGTGTGTGTGTGTGTGTGTGTGTGTGTGGCTCTTTCAGTCCCCACTTTGGACTTATTTAGCTTTTAACTTTACCTTAAATAGCTTTAACTTCAACCGTCTTATTTTATCGACTTAACAGAGCTAAGCTAAAATCTATGTCGGGGGGGATACTCTGTCAGAGGGGAGGAGGGGGGGGGGGTCGTTTTGTCAGGCCAGAGCTCAGCTGTCAGGTAGCCATTGTTGACCTGTCAATCACCTGGCATCCCTCCGCAGCCCCCCCAGAGGTAAACAGAGGGGCGGGCCATCTGCTGCTGCTGCTCTTGTTGTCCTTGTTTTTCGAGTTGTTGTGGAGGTTGCCGTGGACACCGCCGCTGGTATTTTCCTCTATTTCTTTTTTCATTTTTATGCTACTTTAGCGCTGCTTTCTGCTCCGAGTCGAAGACTCCGAAAACGGAGAGAAGAGGGGAAGTGAGAGCGATTAGATGGATGTCTGTGTTATATTTAGGTTAGGACACACGACGACAGACTGGCAGGGGGAGGGAGGGAGGGAGGGAGAGAGAGAGAGAGGGAGAGAGAGAGAGAGAGAGAGAGAGAGAGAGAGAGAGAGAGAGAGAGAGAGAGAGAGAGAGACTGTCCAGCACCAGTGCCCACACATTGCCAGAGCCTCCTCGTCTGTCGGTTTCACACACCTACTGCTTCCTGCGGGGGTGGCACCACACACATGCACGTCACTCACACACATGCACACACGCGGGTACAAATGCACGCACACACATGGGTAGACACACTGGTACACACAATGCTAGACACACATGCACACACGCACACACTGAGAACGTGTGTGTGGGAACCAACGTTTGGTGAGGTGGTGGTAGGGTTATCCGACCTGACCATCTAGGAAGAACCGCTTTGAGAATCCCCTAACCTCTAACCCACGTCACTCTCTGGGTGACTCCTCCCCTTTCTCTCTTTTACCCAGAATGCCCCTCTCTCTCTGTTTGCTCTGCGTCACCAGGTAAGACTGTTGTTGTTATGGGTTGTTATCTCTGGGGGCGTGTCCAAGCCCTAGAGGTTGGTCACACTCCCCCTGTCCCCCCACGAAATCCCCCTGTCACTCAGAGGATTAGAACGGTTATGTCACCCTTTCACTGGAACACACGGACACACACCTCAGCCTCTCCCTCTAACACACACACACACACACACACACACACACACACACACACACACACACACACACACACACACACACACACACACACACACACACACACACACACACACACACACACACACACACACACACACACACACACTCTAACACATACATGTCACACTCCAACATGATGTTCCAGCCATGGACAGTAGCATTGTGTGTGTGTGTGTGTGTGTGTGTGTGTGTGTGTGTGTGTGACTAAGTGTAAGACTTACTGTGTGTTTATGTCTGTGAGATGGTATGTATGGTTATGTTTGACAGTGTGTTTGTGTGTGTGTGTGTGTGTGTGTAAGCCTGTCTGTGTGTGTATCATCTGTGATGGTTTGTACAGGTGTGCCTGTTTGTGTGTGGAGCCTGCCTGTGTGTGTGTGTGTGTGTGTGTGTGTGTGTGTGTGTGTGTGCGGTTACAGAACACAGCAGCTCTCGGGGGATGCCTAGCGCTCCTCGCACAGGAAGTGAGGTCACGGTGGCTGCCGCGTCTTCGCGCTCTCTGTACAGCGTTCAAGGCCACAGCTGCGGCGGTTGTTTTGACGGGACTGCCTGTGCCCCGACAGCAGCTGTACGGCAGCGTCTACCCTCGCAGAGCGCCGACCGGCCCGCATTCATGCCTGAAACACCGACGCGTTTCCGCTGGCGTGACGTAAACAAGTACGCTTTTTTACGTCCAGGGGATTTTTTTGCTGACACTTTTATCCAAAGCGACTTGCAACCATTCGTTCAGACACTCGCACACCGACGCAGGAGCCGGGGGATCGAACTAACAACCTTCCGGTTAGCAGTCGACGCGCTCTACCTCCTGAGCTGCTGCTGCCGCCGCCGTGGCAGACGAGCGGTCGGGAGTTCACGTTCGGTTCGTGGTCGCTGTGTGCGGTGGGGGGGTGTCTGTCTGCTGAGGGCTGACCCCCCACCTGTGGAACTTGGTCGGTCCATTCCGCAAGGAGATGATTCGGCCAGAGTTCGATTTCACCCATTTTTTCCCACCAAGCCCTGTACTCTTCGTCGCAGAGATACTGCTGAAGAAGACGATGAGGAAGCCTGTTCGTCCCCGCTCAGTGCGGTTGAACGGCAATCATTGACCGACATGTTGGGACATGTTTCCCTTAGAACTGTGTGTGGTGTGTGACACACAGACCTGGTGAATCTGAATGACGTTTAAACAGCGCAATTCCTGTCAACGCGTGACTTTTCTTATCTTAACAGTAAATCACATCCATATATCGATTTATATTTGTTTGTGTTCCGTCAAAGTGTTTCCATGCCGTCAATGGGTTCCATCCCCTCTCTGATGTGAGGGAAAGGTTTGAGAAAGTTGTCTGTGTCAAGTTCAACCTTTGTATGAATTTGGTTTTTCCTCCGATCAGGCCGAGCCAAGGGAAGCCAAACAGTAGAGACAAAACAGCTCAGCAGAGTTATGTCACCGCCGTGTGTGTGTGTGTGTGTGTGTGTGTGTGTGTGTGTGTGTGTGTGTGTGTGTGTGTGTGTGTGTGTGTGTGTGTGTGTGTGTGTGTGTGTGTGTGTGTGTGTGTGTGTGTGAGAGAGAGAAGGTGGTGTTACATAATGGCCGTCTTCCTGCCCACTGACGGAGGAGAAGGAGAAGGCAGCTGCCAACTTCTGTTTCATCTCCAGCCTGCTCATCCTCCATTCTCTCTCTCTCTCTCTCTCTCTCTCTCTCTCTCTCTCTCTCTCTCTCTCTCTCTCTCTCTCTCTCTCTCTCTCTCTCTCTCTCTCTCTCTCTCTCTCTCTCTCTCTCTCTCTCTCTCTCTCTCCCATCCCCTTTTCTGTTCTGTTTCTATCCCACTTTCTGTTTATATCCCCTTCCTTTTCTCCTCTCGTTTTCTTTCACTTCTTTTCTTGGCTTCACTCCTTTTCTCTCATCTCCTCAGTCTCCTCCTCTCTCCTCAGTCTCCTCCTCTCTTCTCTCTCCTCCCCTCGCCTCTCTCTTTTCTCCTCTCTCCTCCTCCCCTCGCCTCGGTCACTCCTCTCCTCTCTCCTCTCTTCTCATCTCATCTCTCTCCTTTCCTCTCTCCTCCTCCCTTCTCCTGTCCTCTTCTCTCCTATCCTCTGTCCTCCTCCCCTCTCCTCTCATCTTCTCTCCTCTTCTCTCCTCTCCTCCCCCTCCTTCCCTCTCCTCTCCCCTCCTCTCCTCTCCCCTCTCCTCAGTCTCTCCTCCCCTCTCCTCAGTCTCTCTCCTCTCCTCTCCTCAGTCTCCTCTCCTGTTGTCTCCTATTCTCCAGGATTTCTATGGAGGCTCCACTCCAGCGTTACAAAAGCCCAGCCTCTGAATGTGCAGTTGGCTCTCTGTCCATCCCTCCACCTGCTATCACCAAGACATCCCACCCACTCACACACACTGCCTTTCCCCTTGGTGTGTGTGTGTGTGTGTGTGTGTGTGTGTGTGTGTGTGTGTGTGTGTGTGTGTGTGTGTGTGTGTGTGTGTGTGTGTGTGTGTGTGTGTGTGTGTGTGTGTGTGTGTGTGTTTGCATCCATCCCTGTCCTGGGCCTTGAGGGCCTGGCGTAACCTCAGGGTACCAAGCTAACGGCTTTAACCCCAACCCTGTACGACGCCACACTTCCCAGAGTGCAACAGCACACCGCCGACGGATACTTAGCGGCGTAGCGACGACACTGGCCAGCTAACGCTAGCAAGAGGCGGCGTCAACCCAGCGGGATTGACGGCTGTGCTTGACTTTGGCGGCCGCTAATAAGACGCCCCGGCTCGATGGAGTGCTAGCCCCCTTGGCACGGTCGCAGCGTGTTGTCGTTGGCGACGGCGCGTGTCAAGCATACTGATATGTGTGCTGGGCTAGCGCCACAGATGCTTCTCCCCCCCCCCCCGTCCCCGTCCCCCCCCCTCCCTGTCCCCCAGTCCCGTCCAAAATGACAAGTCCTTTTTTTCCGTTAGCGCTTAGCGGCTGGTGCTAGCCGCCAGGAGAAAGACAAAAGACAACAAACTCTCCCTCCTCTTTTTGTACTTTCTTTGTACCACTATTCTTGGGGGTTTTCTTTCGTCGTTTCCGTCCTCTTGTTTGCTTCCGTTCGTCCGGTGTGCCCGACGCAACAACAATAACAACAACAATAACAACAACAACAACAACAACAACAGAACCCAAAACACTCCTGTGCATATGGCGTCTGCACACGCTGCCATGGCAACAAGCTGCCATAACCAAGAGCGGCCGGGCCCATCAAGCTCGTGGAGAACAAATACGGCCGAGGATACAGAAGGACACACGGCCAGGGACACCCGTGGTGGGAGCAGCTGTCAGGGGGGAGGGAGGGAGGGAGGGAGGGAGGGAGGGAGGGAGAGGGGGACGGATGGTGGTTGGCTGGGGTTGAGGTGGTGGTGGTGGGGGTGGTGGTGGTGGTGGTGGGGGTGGTGGTGGTGGTGGTGGTGGTGGGGGTGGTGGTGGTGGTGGTGGTGGTGGTGGTGGTGGTGGTGGTGGTGTGGGGACAACATGGAGTCAGTAGTGTGAGTTGGGTGTGAGTGGGTGGGTGAATCGATCGGGTGGGGGGGGGGGGGGGGGGGGGGGGGGGTTAGAGTGTGGGGGTGTGTGTCACCACCTGTCTCTTGCGGTGAGCTGATGCCAGCCTTATGCAGATGTGTCCCTCTCTCCCCCTCTCTCCCTTCCTCCTCACCCCTCTGATGGATGCTCCTGCTTCACGGTGATCCAATCGCGTCGCTCGCGGGCGTCTGAGCAGGTTTCTAATTGGATGCTGAGGAGAACCATTAGCTCGCTGGTATTGTCTCTCCAGCGCGCAGCATATTGATCCGTCTGTCAGGGGGAGAGCGCCTGGGTTCGGCCCGATTATTAATTATTGATAACGTCGTGCCAAGGGGCGTTTTGATGGTGTGTTTGGAGGGAGGCTGCTGGTAGTTTGAACATGCTGTGTGTGTGTGTGTGTGTGTGTGTGTGTGTGTGTGTGTGTGTGTGTGTGTGTGTGTGTGTGTGTGTGTGTGTGTGTGTGTGTGTGTGTGTGTGTGTGTGTGTGTGTGTGTGTGTGTGTGTGTGTGGGGAACATGGTGTGTGTGTGTTCGAACATTGTGCGTGTGTGTGTGTGTTTGAACATGGTGTGTGCGTGTGTGTGTTTGTTTGAACATGATGTGTGTATCTGCATGTGTGTGTGTGTGTGTGTGTGTGTGACGGGTTTGGTTTGACATTCTCACGGCGGATGTGCGTGCTGTTATTAAAGTATCAGCAGACAGCGTTGCTAACTGTATATTCTTCAATATTTAGCTTCGGTAATTAATAACTCTGACCTTCGGGCTCCCACTGGTGCTGGCGTGCCGACGTGTTTATCCCAGGCCCGGACTGTGTGTGAGAGGACGCTGGCATTTGGGAGACGTGTGCGTGCCGGGGACTCCTTTAAAGAGGTGTTCTGCCACATATACAGTCCCCTTTACACTGCGTGTGTGTGTGTGTGTGTGTGTGTGTGTGTGTGTGTGTGTGTGTGTGTGTGTGTGTGTGTGTGTGTGTGTGTGTGTGTGTGTGTGTGTGTGTGTGTGTGTGTGTGTGTGTGTGAGAGTGAACTACTAGCTGACGTTTGAATCTCCCAAGGCCTCAGGATTACTGCAGCACCAGCGAAACGTTCCTCTGGTTCTCTCAACTGTTTTATTTTGTCGATGCCTTTGCCCTTCTTGGAGCGTACACTGCCTGTGTTCTGCTTGTCGTCAGGACGCGGCCCGTAACATTTGTTTTACTTTTTAACGGAGTGTTTCTCTGGCGTTTATAAGGACGCTTGTTAAAGTTTGGATTTTTGAACAACGCCCCGTTAAAGAAGCTTCCAGAGGTCTTTGGCGAGATGTTTAATTTGGGCTCGACGCCCACGGCGACAGAATTATGAGTTTCTGAATATATTCACATTTTTTTATCTCCTTTATTTTGTTTTTATTCGTGTGTCACTCTGACGCGTGTTTTTCTGACCCTTACCCTGGACTAGTCCGAGGTAACGCCGTCTTTCTGTTCCTCGTCAGTTGTTTTCAGTTCCATTTATTTTCTATTCAATTTGAATCAGGATTCTGAGGCCCTGGGAAAATTGATATCCAATTTTCACCCACCTACTGCACTAATACATAAAATATACCTAATATACTACACTTGGAGCTATTGGTTTGCATTGAAGTAAACCCCATACAGACAGGCTTAAGCCCTTTGCTTCCTCATGTTATTTCACTCTGAGGAGCGTCTATTTATATTCATGCCTGAAAAAGATTTAAAAGAATTGATGATCAAAGAGAAAAAAATCGACCCCGCGATTCGCAAATCTCAATCCGGCGAATCAAAGGCCGTACCTTTTGATTACCTGAATAAAGGTTATTCAAAATGAACTGGAAACAGAACAGGCCGCCACCTTGGTCCCGCCCCCTGCTGTGCGTCCCTTCTGGTTGGCGTGGCGATACCGAGAGGGGTCATCGTTGTTACGTCATAGTTAGCCGGGGCTAGCTCTCCGTACATAAGGCCTGAATTTTTTTTTTGTTTGGTTCCGGTTTCTGACCGACCCTGTAATATATATATTTTTTTTTTATGCAAACTATGGCTGCATCCGAATACTTACTAGTATTCGGAACACTTACTAGTACATACTATTTCTGTCCAGTGTCTACTACTTGACCATACTACACTTGACTGTGTAGTACGGTCTACAGCCTCCGAACGCTTCCGAACATCGCCGAAACTCCACCGGAAGTTTGGAGATGACGTATCTCCCCTCAGATGCCGGCAAAATTACCTTGATAAGTTACCTGTTTTCCGTCTTGTCATCGTTGCTATTAAATTAAAAATGTCTCTTTTTACTTAATTACTTACTTTACTATTTTACTCTTTTTAATGTCTCTTTTTTTCGCCGCTTTCTACGACGTCTTTCTGGTGGTGACGAGTCAGCCATCTCTTCTTCGTTCGTTACTAGACTCCTGTTGCATTGTGGGATAGCGTAGTGAAGTCCGTGGTTTACTTTGGCGGTAGTACGCATTCGGAAACGTCTTCCGTACTACAGAATGCATACTGAGTATTCGGACGCGCTATATTTTTTGCGTACTACAAAATGCATACTATATAGTATGCAAGTATGAGTATTCGGATGCAGCCTATAATTACGTTTTGGTACAGCACCTCTTCATTCTGTACAAAGATGAGCGAATTTTCTCGTTTTTAAATGAAAACAACCTACCTATCATTCGCTGCCGCTGAAAAAAAAAAAAAAATAAAATAAAATAAATTCCCTACCTACCCATGACCTCAACTGACAACCAACAGGAACCAAACTTTTTTTTTTTTTAGGCCTAGCATACACCGCTAACGTGTGTGTGTGTGTGTGTGCGTGTGCGTGTGTCCAAGCGGTATTCAATAACCTACGTCCTCTTTTTCCCCGCCGCGGTATGCTAATACACCAGACACGTGCGCGGGACTAGCACGTGCACAGACTGGAGGGGCTGTGCAAACATTGAGGCCCCCCCTGACCACATTACCGCTAAAGTAAGCAACCATTACGTCCAATAACACGGCCCCAACTCGGAGGAACCACAGAACGGAGGGGGGGGGGGGGGGGGCGGATAGAAGCTTCTGTTCCTCTTCACTATCATCTAGCTCACCACTGCAGAGTCTCTCAACCAAGGGTTCAGAGACAGGTCATCAAGGAGCAGGTAAGGGTTAGACAGTGAATACAGAGACAGGTCATCAAGGAGCAGGTAGGGGTTAGACAGTGAATACAGAGACAGGTCATCAAGGAGCAGGTCGGGGTTAGACAGTGAATACAGAGACAGGTCATTAAGGAGCAGGTAGGGGTTAGACAGTGAATACAGAGACAGGTCTTCAAGGAGCAGGTCGGGGCTAGACAGTGAATACAAAGACAGGTCAGTGAGGAGCAGGTAGGGGTTAGACAGTGAATACAGAGACAGGTCATCAAGGAGCAGGTAGGGGTTAGACAGTGAATACAGAGACAGGTCATTAAGGAGCAGGTAGGGGTTAGACAGTGAATACAGAGACAGGTCATCATGGAGCAGGTCGGGGCTAGACAGTGAATACAAAGACAGGTCAGTGAGGAGCAGATAGGGGCTAGACAGTGAATACAGGCCCCAGAACCGTTAGACTGAGAGTCCGAACCCCCTAACCACCGCTAGAAGGCCCTCCCCACCCGGGTGCTGAGAGCCAGGCAGAGGGGCAGAGCACTGGGACTCGGCCCAGCACGGGGCACCTATACCTGGCTTCTTGGAGCCATGTCAAGCCCTCATGCTTTCTCTGCCAGGACAACTCACACACGCACACACAAGCACACACACGCACGCACGCATGCACGCGCACACACACACACACACATGCACACACACACACGTGCACAAGCACACACAGATATACACGCACGCACACACACGCACAGACACACACACACGCACAAGCACACACAGATATACACACGCACGCACGCACGCACACGCATGCACGCACGCACGCGCACATGCACCCACACACACACACGCACACTGGTCATGCATCATCTCTGTGTGTAGTTGTAGATTAGGTGGAGGCTTTCTCATGCTACACCACCGGGCTGCAACTCACACACGCATACACACACACACGCACACTCTCTCAAATAACCACATAAACATGTGCACACAAACACACTGCACACTTGGACACGGTTATCGATATAGACAATACTCAAAAAGAGCATGCACACACAGGGACACGCAAACATGAATACACACACACACACACACACACACACACACACTGAGACATAAACATGTACAAATTAAGACTGAAAAAAACCTGACACACAAACACAAACACACACACACACACACACGCTGTACAGACACTGTGCACCCACCCACACACACAACTGAAACCCCCACGGACAAACACACTCAAACACGCATGCACAAACACACTCAAACACACATGCACACAGGCAGAGATGCACACTCGCACACACCCACACACTGAAGCTCGTGTGGTGCTCGCTGTGTTCCTGCAGAGGCTGGGGCGTCTTTGTTTAGCTGAGCTGCGTCGCAGGGCTGGGAGGCGTTATGTAATCTGTGGCGTGTGCCTGAGAGAGAGAGGGAGGGAGAGGGAGAGAGAGAGAGAGGGAGGGGGAGAGAGAGGGAGAGAGAGAGAGAGAGAGTGTAGTGTACACACGCGCATGTACACCCACAGGGGAGAGAGACACGACACGCACGTGCACACGCACAAACACACTCTCAGGATGACATCACCCACTGACCTCGTTCCCGGGCTCCCCCCCCCCCCTCTATTCCCGGCAGCACATTAAGGATCTGAAAAAAATGAAAGAGGGAAAATCCCACAAGGGGGGCGTCCTGGATGGGATCGAACTGGGAGAACTACCAGGGAGCTAACAAGGAGCTAACAGAGAGCTAGCAGGGAGACAGCAGGGAGCTAACAGAGAGCTAGCAGGGAGATAGCAGGGAGATAGCAGGGAGATAGCAGGGAGCTAGCAGGGAGCTAGCAGGGACCCTACTAAAACCAGACTGGGACCAGATTGAAACCAGACTGGGACCAGACTGGGACCAGATTGAAACCAGACTGGGACCAGACTGGGACCAAATTGAAACCAGACTAGGAACAGACCTGGACCAGACTGGGACCAGACTGGGACCAGATTGAAACCAGTCAGGGACCAGACTGGGACCAGATTAAAACCAGACTGGGACCAGTAGGTCCTGTAGGGTTTTTCTGTCTTCTTTGTGTAAAGCGGGTCTGTTTTTCCATATCCTGGAGTTTCCGTGGGTGGGTGGGGGGGGGGGACTCTATGTTTCAGAGGCTCTGCCTTGTACTGACCACCCATGTGTGTGTGTGTGGGGGGTGTGTGTCCGAGTTTGTGTTTGCGTGCGTGCGTGTGTGTTTGTTTGTGTGTTTCCATGAGCAAGTAGACACAGGTGCATGCATGTGTAATGACACGCAGACAAACCACACACACACACACACACACACACACACACACACACACACTAACCAAGAGTGTGCACGTGGGCCCTCATGCCTCCTCCCACAGCCAGCCTGTGAAAGCGTCTCTCTCGCTCTTGCTCTCTCTCTCATATTTATATATGTATTATATATAGCATCTCCTCACTTCCCCCCCCCCCCTCATTTTTTTCGTCTTTCTCTTCCTTCTCCTCTTTCCTATCTTTCCTCTCCTCTCTGCTCTCTTTCAGCTTTCTATCTTCCCACTCCCTCTCTATCGCGCTCCCTCTCTCTGACGTGTTCCACACGCAGCATCATGTCCCATTGAACATGCTTATATAATTGAGGCAGGGGCAGACCCGCAGAGTTGTCCTTCTCTCTCTCTCCCCCTCTCGCCTCCTTCACCTGCTCCCCGCGGGCAAACAAGAGAACATGTAAACATAGATTTAAACGTAATCAGGTGGTCACAGCGGTAATGTGGGAACCATACGTGGAGGTGTTTCGTCGTTTTGTGTGTTAGAAGATGATGTCATGGTGTGTGTGTGTGTGTGTGTGTGTGTGTGTGTGTGTGTGTGTGTGTGTGTGTGTGTGTGTGTGTGTGTGTGTGTGTGTGTGTGTGTGTGTGTGTGTGTGTGCGCGCATGCGGGTGGCCAATAAACTCCCGAGCAATAAGGAATGAATGAGTGAAGCTGTCAGCGTTCGCTTGTCCCGTCACATTCGTTAATCATGAGAAGATTGTGTCCTAATTTAAAGTATGTGTGTGTAGGCCCGTTAAGTCCCACTTTAATAATGACACACCATTGGTCCTCTGTCTATTGATCCATTGGGTTCGTCATACAATATTTCTTAATTAGGGAAGAAAATAAAGACCCACCCTCGACACACGCGTGTGGTGTTAGTGTAATTGTGATGTTGACATACTTGTTTTGTAGTCCAGTGTGTGTTTGTCTGTGTGTTTGCGTGCATGTGCAAGGGTGAAGCCATGTGTGTGTGTTCGTGCAGGCACATTTGTTTGTTTGTGTCTGTGGCTGTGCATGCACGTGTGTGTGTGTGTAAATGGAAATGGAAATGGACTGCATTTATATAGCGCTTTTCTGACCATCGGCCACCCAAAGCGCTTTACAATGTTGCCTCACATTCACCATTCACGCACACATTCACACACCGACGGCGGAGTCAACCATGCAAGGCGACAGCCAGCTCGTCGGGGAGCTAACAGTCAGGGTTAGGTGCCTTGCTCAAGGACACCTCGACACTCAGCTAGGAGGAGCCGGGGATTGAACCAGCAACCTTTAGGTTACCAGCCAACCCGCTCTACCTCCTGAGCTACTGCCGCCCACTGCCGCCCCGTGTGTGTGTGTGTGTGTGTGTGTGTGTGTGTGTGTGTGTGTGTGTGTGTGTGTGTGTGTGTGTGTGTGTGTGTGTGTGTGTGTGTGTGTGTGTGTGTGTGTGTGTGTGTGTGTGTGTGTGTGTGTGTGCGTGCGTGCGTGCGTGCGTGTGTACAGTGCTTCGGTTAGTTTCCATGGCGCTCTTGTCGCTTCCGTCCCTCCAGCAGCACAGAGGAGGAGGTGGTGGAGGAGGAGGAGGTCTGGTTCACATTAGCCCTTCCATCCCTCCGAGTGGGAAGCATCTCCTGCCTGCACTCAGCTGCTGAGAACACCCCTCCTCTCCTCCTCTCCTCCTCCTGTCTGGCGGACGTCTGTCTCCTTCCCCTCCTCTCCTCCTCTCCTCCTCTCCTCCTCCTGTCTGGCGGACGTCTGTCTCCTCCTCCTCCTCCTCCTCCATTGCCACCTTGTGACAACATGCCCTCCTGTGTTCTTGTGTTGCAGATAAAATCGAGGAGGCGCAGAAAGAACTCAAAGACCCGACTGGCTCACCCAACGGTAGGATCCTCTGTGTGTGTGTGTGTGTGTGTGTGTATGTGTCGGTGTGTGTGTTTGTGTGTGTGTGTGTGCGTCTCGGTGTATGCTGGTGCGTGTTTGTGCTGGTGCGTGTTTATGCTTGTACGTGTGTGTCTGTGTGCTGGTTTGTGTGTGTGCTGTTACGCGAGTGTGTGTGTGCCTCTGTAAGTGTGTGTGTGTGGGTGTGTGTCTGTGTGCTGGTTTGTGTGTGTGCTGTTACGTGTATGTGTGTGTTAGTGCCTCTGTAAGTGTGTGTGTGTGTGTGTGTGTGTGTGTGTGTGTGGGGGTGGGTGGGTGGGTGTTTGTGTGTGTCAAAAGCATTAGGTTTTACGTTTCAAACAGGAACTCTGGGGTCCAGGGTCTTTTCCCGCTGGGGCGTGTGGAGGGAATTCCTCCCGTTCCCATCTTTTGTCGGGGATGTTCCGTGGTGTGTAACCTGAACTAGGGACCAGACGGGGAGGATCGGAAAAACATGAATGGGGACGAGTGAAACTGGAGGTTAATATTAACATGCAGCAGTTGGGGCCGGTAGATTTACTATTCGCGGAGGTAAAGACGTACTACTTTATACTAAAAAAAAGTATAAATGCTAAAAAGCTAAAAACTAATTTGTTTGTGTAATTGCTCGATTATTTTGTCTACATCGTGACATTTGATGAATGCGTTCATTTATTCAAAGCTCACTATTTACTAAGCAATTTTACTATACAGCAGCAAGCTGGGGAGATTCATTCAGACTCTGAATGTGTTTTCTGGCTGAACAGGAAATGAATCGATGTCAAATATGTGACCCGTCTTCCTATGATTGCAAAACACTGTAGAACATAACGAGTAAATAACGAAAGCAGGCCATGCATGCAGAGCAAGGCGTAGCTTCCTTCTAATGGGATCGGTTGACCGATAGAAATCCTTCCGTGAAAATACAGCCGCTGATGATGTCACAGAGGCTAATCTGTTTGACTGTCGCCTCCTATCTATAGCTCTCTCATCCTGAGCTAAACACCTCATTTAAAGTTTACTCAATGGAAAGAATGATTGAACATTTACAAAATAAGATTTTTTAATATAAAAAGGAGACTTCATAATAATAACTTAAATATACAATTCACTGAATAAGTCTATATTAAGTAATTCATATGTTGCATTTTTGTTTTTAAGGAACACAGAGTGATCCCCTTTTGCAGTTGCAAGTTATTTTTTGCTGTTTTTCCGTCGTGCAAAAAAGGGAATTAGTCATGCTTTATATTTTCACGTTGGTGTGTGCAGAACACGCTATTTCTAGAGCAGGAGGGGGGTTTGAAAAGGCCTGCGGCCGCACCGCAGTGAGGGTGGGAGTGTGGGAGGCAGGTTATCTAATGTAAAGAGACTAGGTCCTCCTCAGTCTAATTCTGTGAGTGACCGGAGGAATCCTGACCTCCTCTTGGGAAATACCCAAACAAGCAAGGAACTGTGACACGGGTTACGTCACACATCCTTAAAAAAAAAAAACAGCTGAAACCAGCACTGCCGGTTTCAGTTGCGATGGTCATGTATTGCGTGCCACTCGAAGGTTTGGGTGCGCCCATTCGAACAACACTAGGTCTCTGTGTTCGCCTCGCTGTGGACATGTGGGTTTTCCTTTAGCTTTTATGATCGTAAGAGCAAAAGTGAAAGTATTTTGTAGTGACTTCTCTGTCATAGTGAACCAATTGGTCTTGAAAAGCAGAAGGAAAACTTATGAAAGGGAACCAGCATCTGGTATATGAGCAAAGTGCCAGGGGAAACACAACTTTATTTAAAAGTGAGCGTTTTGACATTGAACACAAGAGTTTGATTTCCGCGTCTGACTGAATTAATTTGGATTAACTTCAATCTCCTGTTCCAAGGTATAACGTTTGAAGTGCTGAAGGCACCGCATTATTTTCATTGCTTGTGTAACCGCATTGCATTTATTTCATTGATTATATAAGGCCTGGGCAATAAAACCAAACAAAATTACTTCATTTGTTTATTGTACGGTTATGCAAGTGGCACCATGCAGTTAGTTTAGTAGAAACAAGAATGTATTTATTATTTATATATTCTTTTGTGTGGGTGTTTCTATCAAAAGCACGTGTGCTTTTTTTGAAAAACAAAAAGGTTTTCTGCCAGCTTATTTCCATTTTTATTTTTTCATTCAGGAATCGAACGTAATGTTTATTGTGTTTCTTTTGTACCAAAAAAAGGTTAGCATGTCATGGCCCTTTGTGAGTTCCTCGCTCACCTTCCTGTTTCCTCTCGTTTGTTGTCCTCAGGGATATCTGGGAGCAGTCGAAGAAATGCAGACAACATCAAAGGCCTGAAGAGGAAGAAAATAGTGGCAGAGAACCAGCTGAAGAAAATCCCCAAGTCTCCCGTGAAGAAGCCCCTGCAGTCCAAGAAACCGGATCAGCCTCCAGGACAGCCCTCCGAGACAGCAACCGTCTCCTGCCCTGCAGAACCGGAGAGCCCGTCGCAAACCACCCCAAGGTCACCTAGTGTCAACAGAGACCCCAAGTATGCCCAGCAAGCCCCATCAGCATCTCCCGCGGAAGGAACATCTTCCCCCGACCATGAAGAGCTGAAGCCGCCGGAAACATCCTCTTCGCGGCCGCCGCCACTGCCGCCGCCGTCGACGCCAGCGTCGACTTCCAGTCCCGGCAGAGAGGAACCTGCGACTGCAGCCGAGGCCTCCCAGCCCGAGTGCAGCAGGAGCGGTGACAGCAGTGACCCCAACTTCGAGGGGGGGTCTTACAACTCAAACGCTCCCCTCGAAGTGTTACTCAAGGCCATGGAGCAGGACTTCAGCACCCTAGTGGAGAGGAAGGGCTCCTTCCCAGTCCAAGCCACTGGGAGACCAGCCCAGACTGTCCCTGTCCAGCCCAGAACTGACGTTAGGACAGTGCCAACAAGCGTCAACTTTGGTCTTCAGAACCAAGCTTCCCATGTGCAGACGTATTATTTTGACACAAAAGGGAAGGTAATCGGCATCGCTTCTCCAATCGGGAGCAACGTGCCCACCTCGGGCCTTGTGACCCAACTGCAGTCTACGCATCAAACCACACCCCACTTCCTAGCCTCCAGCAAGGAGAAACAGGGCTTGCAATTTAGCTTCCACACTGGTACCTCCACCGCCATCACCCACGCCCCCGTTCCTTCAGGGTGTAAGGCCATGCCGCAAAGCCAGCCCCCGGTGGTTCACACGTGCCAGTCCATCACAGCCAGCGTTCCCAGCACAATCCAAGTCCCAGTGACGCCTGGCTGCAACCCGGTCCAAATGGCCACGGTGGTGAACTTAAATGCCGACCAGGCAGCTAAGGATCTGAAGCCAAAGAAGCAGGGGAAGTACGTGTGCGAGTACTGCAGTCGGGCGTGTGCCAAGCCCAGCGTGCTGCTCAAACACATCCGATCGCACACGGGCGAGAGACCGTACCCGTGCGACACGTGCGGCTTCTCGTTCAAGACCAAGAGCAACTTGTACAAGCACAGGAAGTCCCGCGCGCACGCCATCAAACTCGGACTCGTCGCCCGATCCGAATCCGGCGGTGGCAGTGGGTCGCTCTCCCAGGAATCTGACCGAGCAGACGGGACGCACTCGGAGGCCGAGGAGAGCGGGGACAGCGATGGAGAGAGTAGCACTGCGGACCAAGACCCTGACTCCTCCCAAAGCAGTGTTACGGCGCTATCTGAAGCCAGCTTGTACAGCGCAGGAACCACGCATGCCGGCCTCTGTGGAGAGGGAGACCTATCTGGAAGTGTCACAGAGTTGGTCAAACCAGCCTCCGGTCACGGTGGCTATGAGCCAAAGTTGCCGGCAGCTCTTCCAAAGGTGGTTGTTTACCCGGTGAATGTCTCCCCTCTGAGGGCTGACAGCCCGAGGGTTACCGATCCAGCCCCAGAGCAAGCGGCTGCACAGCGGCAGAGAGAGTTCCAGACGGCCAATCATAGGTCCAGCCTCACCATTCTGTCTTCTTTGAAAGAGGTGGACTGCAGTAATGCCTCGCTGGACCGAGTGAGCGAGGACGAAGACCAGCACTGCAAGTCCCCTCTCTTCGGGGGCCACGCTCAGCTTCAGAGGCAACAGGCTACGGACTTCTCTCAGCAGCAGCAGGCCAAGTGCCTGCTCAGTCCACGCAGCTTAGGAAGCACAGACTCTGGCTACTTCTCACGCTCTGAAAGCGCAGACCAGGCGATGAGTCCACCGACTGCAATTGTAAAGATAACCCCTCCGGCGGAAACGGACGTCTCAAAGATCGCCGTTTCGAATGTCTCCCCTGTGGTAGCCCCGGTGATTTACGTCCCAGAGGAGAAGAAACAACCCTCGGGGGGTCACATGATGCGACCGCCTCTGGAAACCAAGGCACTCTCTTTAGAGGAGCGGATCTCAAAGTTGATATCGGACAACGAGGCGGTGGTGGATAACAAGCAGCTGGACAGCGTCAAACCGAGAAGGACTTCTCTCTCCAGGAGAGGAAGCATAGACTCGCCAAAGTCATACATTTACAAAGACTCTTTTCAATTTGACCTTAATCCCATCGGAAGAAGGTCAAGTTCCAGCTCTGATATTCCCAAATCTCCTTTCACCCCCACAGATAAATCAAAGCCAGTATTTCTTCTTTCGGTCCCTTCTCAATACCCGCCAATGGATTGCTTACCAATCACCAGGAGTAACTCCATGCCAACGACACCAGGAAACTCTGGACTTCCAATGAATGTTGCCCCACAGCCCTACCCCTTGCGATTCTGCCAGTCGTTTGATGACAAGATTGGTTCTTTGAACGATGATGTATTTTCCTCGGCCCCTTCTACCCCCAACCCTGCTATTCATTCCCGCACTTTAGTCAGGCAAGTGGCCATCGAGGATTTCACCACACACGAAAAGCACAGTATTCCCACGGTTCGTTCGATGGACGAAGGCTACCATGGCTCCAATGTATCCACGGAGCTGACGCAACGAAGCAGGTCTTTCGAGCATGGTCAGGACAAGAGCAGAAGGCCCATGCAGACGAAGGGCACCATGTATGAGTGTGAGACTTGTCGGAATCGGTACAGAAAGCTTGAGAATTTTGAAAATCACAAGAAGTTCTACTGCTCTGAGCTTCATGGTCCGAAAAACAAGCCAGTCATCGTTAAAGAAAGTGATCCAGATGTCTTCCAGGTCACCGTAGTGCAGCCCCCGGTCCAGAGGGTATCAGGACTTCCAGGTGTTCTGGACCAGCAGACCTCGATTAGAAAGAGAAGGAAAATGAAGAGCGTCGGAGATGACGACGACCAATCACCGACAGACGTTATTCCTCCGTGTTCTGTCAGCTTCGATTCGTGCCAGTTGACGTCCGCCGGGGCCGGCCAGACGTTTTCTCATTCTCGCTCGGTCGCAGTGGACACACAGCCCAAAGGCCACCAAGCACAACTACCTCAGATCCAGCTCGTAGCAAGAGGTATAGACCCCTCTGACTCCAGGTTGTCACCAATCAGAGAGGCCCAGATCAGCACTTCTGCTAAAGAGAGAGGAGACCTGCAGAGACAAGGCAGTGGAACCTCGGTCATCAGACACACCAACTCACTGAGTCGACCGAATTCATTCGAGACATCCGAATCGTTTGACAGGACAGGATCACCTGTTGACATCAAACATGTCCAAAGCAAGACCAAACCAGAAGCAGAGAATGTGTCAGTTGATGGCTACCAGGAAAAAATGTCAAAGACTGTTGACTATGGAAAACAGGGACAAAACAGTGCTGACGACCCCGTAACTGTTTCTGTCGAGAGCACTACCCCTGTGCACCAGTCTCGCCTGGTCCGTCAAAACAACATCCAGGTGCCGGAGATCCTTGTCACAGAGGAGCCTGACCGAGAACACGACACGCAGGCCACTGAGCCGACGGAAAAGCCAGCAGAATCCTTCAACTGGCCCCCGAGAAGTGAAAGCCTATCCAAGGTACCAGCGGAAAAACTCCCACCTAAAAAGAAGCGAATTCGGCTGGCTCAGATGGAGCAGTCCTCAGGAGAATCCAGTTACGAGTCCAGCCTTTCCAGGAGCCTCAGCAGGGACAGCAGTCTCTCACGCTGCTCCAGTATCTCGGCCTCTTTCGACAGAGAAGAAGCCGCCAGATCTGAAAGCCCTTCCCGGGGCGAGTGCGTCACTGTTGTCCAAGAACCACCTGGGCTGTCAGCAGCCTTCAACACCCTAGGGGTGCCTGGTGTCATGAGGCGGGCTGCCTCCGAACAGATCAGCTGTACTCAGCCCTCGGTGGAGATCTCATGCGACTACCGTAGCAAGTCCTTTGATTGTGCCAATGTGTCTCCCAGGAGGTCCTTGTCTCCAGCCGCGAGATGTATACAGGGCTCTCAGGTTCCCCAGGTGCCACTGATTGAAAGGCGGAGGGGCCCGCTCGTTCGGCAGATGTCTTTAAAGATCAATCCAGAGATTCCGCAACATCAAAGGAAGATGATTATCCCGCTGGAGAAGTTGGCTTTATCGAACACTAAACCTCTCATTCAACACAGAGCTCCAGATGCTAATATTGTCAACAAAGGTCATATTGCCCAACAATTTGTCGATACACCCATAACAATTACTGAGAAAATGGTGCAAAGTATTAATTTGGGTAGCCCGACTCAGCAGCCTCAGATATATGGTCTTCCCCACCCTTGGCATCAAACGTCCAGGGTTCAAACATGCCAAAAGTTACCACCTCCTCCGAGTCAGATTGTGGTAAGTCGTGAGAGTACCTTGCCTCAACCGTCTGAACCCGAGGAAAGGAAAAGCTTGGTGCCTAGGTACCAACTGCAGTGTTCTGCTCAGAAAGCATGCCAAACATTTTCATTTTCAAGCGCGCAGGGAAATCAGTTGACAATGCCTATTTTAACGATACCGCTCTCCAATCCGAACTTGAGTGTTTCAAAGTCTTCGGAGGTACACCAGAATGTCTACATGGCTCAGCATAAGCATCTCGGTCCTGAGATCAAGACACAGCAGGTCGTTCTACCCGGAGGACCGCAAAGGAACTCGTTCGGCCAGAGCCAACCGGTTTCTACTCCATTGCCACAGATTCTGATAACCCACGAACAAATGAACCCTGTCTCCTCTTTAGCCAAGCGAAACAGCCATCCGTCCGTTCAGAGCGTCGACAATGACCTCCACACGACGCCCATCGTCAACAGGGATCGGGCGCAAACGCAGACGGTCAGCAGCTCCCAGACCCCCCGTCCTGTCGAGAAGCCGACCTCTCTCGGCTCCCTGCACTGCACGCAGAAGCTGGCCTCGGTGACACTGTGCCCTCAGCAGGAGCCCACCGCCTCAAGCAAGCGAATGCTCTCCCCCGCCAACAGCCTGGACATCTACATGGAGAAGCACCAGAAGCGGGCAAAGGACGAACACGGCGTCGCCTGCCTCACCGACGGACGCTCGGTCAACTACCTGAACTCCAAGGTGGCCGACGTCACGCGACAGAGGAAGCTGACGCTCGTCCGTCAGGTGTGCACCACGGAGCCCGCGGACAGCCCCATCGAGACCGAGGCCCCGCCCCTCCCCGAAGGTAAAGCGGCGAGGGACTCCGAGGCCACTGACGTCTGCAAGCCCATGTCGCCGGACAGCACCGCGCCGGACAAGGACGCGGCCGTGGTCCCTCGGGATGCCACTAGTGCGTTCAGTCAGACCACCTCCATCACCAGCAATAACCTCTTGAAGCCCCAGGACAAGAGCGAGGAACAGAGGTGGACCCCGGCCAAGTCCCCCATCAGACCGTCCAGCTTCCACGGCAGCCAGGGGAAGCTGACCTTGTCGGCCTCCGCGGGCAACAGCAAGGACAGCCACCGCCTGTCCTTCCCCAGCCTGAAGACGGCCACCACCTTCACCTGGTGCTTCCTGATGAAGAGGAAGCCCCTCCACGTGCCCCAGACTGACCTGAAGACCTCCGCCTACGCTGCCTGGATGATCAGCCCCAAGAACCCCAACCCCCTGGGCCTGCCCACCAAGGTGGTCATGTCCCTGTTCGACTCCAAGCAGTGCTCCAAGAAGATGCTCTACACTTCGGCGATAAAGACCAGCGGAAAGACTGACATTGTGTCCTACTCGAGCCAGCTGAAGGATGTCATGTCCATGGTAAGGAAACAAACGTTGTTTGGTTATTGTTACATGCTGGTAAATGGATGGCTATTGAGGCACAAAACATTGAGGATGGCGTGGGTTTAAATATGCAAATACGCGGCAGGGTTAACCCCAAACTGTTTTGATGTGCAGCTGCTGTTGTCCCAGAAGACGAAGGCGGTGGAAAATGTGAGCAAGCCCCCGCCGGAGACCCAGGCCGGGGGAGAGGCGGAGAAGGACGTGGCAGCTAAAACCGAACCGAGAAGGGTTAAGATATTTGACGGCGGGTAAGAAAACAGACTCATACAATTCATTCATTGGTTTAATGCGATTTATTTGAGATGCAAATAAAGTAATTTTCAAATTAGATTATTCCATGATTGCTTTGTCGGTTTAACTGTCGATGTAGAACTCCAACCGAATTGCATATTTACTCCTTTGATAAATCAGCAAGTGTAACACTTCTTTATGACAGATCATAAAAAAGAAACTCAGGTGTACATGATCGCTATATTATTTGAAATCCAGCGCTAATTTCTCTCCCCCCCCCCCCCCCCCCCGCCGCCAATGTCGCCCCGCAGGTACAAGTCTAACGAGGAGTATGTGTACGTGCGCGGGCGCGGCCGGGGGAAGTACATCTGCGAGGAGTGTGGGATCCGCTGCAAGAAGCCCAGCATGCTGCGCAAACACATCCGCACGCACTCGGACGTGCGGCCGTACCACTGCATCCACTGCAACTTCTCCTTCAAGACCAAAGGTGGGACGCCGTTTGTTTTAACGTGTTGTTTTAACCCCACCAAGCCATGCCGGGCTCGCGTGTTGTGTTTGGTTCAGCCATTCACCCCTCCCTCCAGGTGTGTGTGTGTGTGTGTGTGTGTGTGTGTGTGTGTGTGTGTGTGTGTGTGTGTGTGTGTGTGTGTGTGTGTGTGTGTGTGTGTGCGTGTGTGCGTGTGTGCGTGTGTGCGTGTGTGTGCCCCTCAGGTGAAGAACTATTAGTCTTACTCGACTATTTTCCGATTTGTTATTTGAATTTAATTTTAGCAGACACTTTTATCCAAAGTGAATCCCAGTGAGGTTAGATACATGTCATTAAGGAGCAGGTAGGGGGTCTGACATATTGCTGAAAGGACCCTTTGATCTCTGGCCATTGCACAATCCGGCCCGCAATTGAGTGTTAATGATGACGATCATTTGGAATCCTATTGAAAACACGAATGTCTCAGAACATCGGGCTTCAATGTTCCATTTTTGTGTTCCGAACTCCAAACGAGCAAGTGGAGCTTCGACACGGACCCGTGCTTTCGAACGCGGCTGCAAACAAACGAGGGCGTCGTTCACAACATTAGTTTTGCAATCCAAACTATCGGTGACTCATATGTTCCTGCATGACGAATCCAATGTATTATGGATATGGTATGCACAACCTAAAGATAGATTTAACTCTTCACGTTCATTCCAGTAGAGAAAGAAGCCTTTTCACTGCTGCGGCTGTGTTCCTTCCCCTACCTACATCTCTGTTTGATTCTCCATCCCACCGCCCGAGCAGCTATGATTCACCGCTCCTTGTTGAACTTCCTTCCCACGCGGCGCTGCAAAAGCGCCACAGCCCACGTTCCTTTCAAAAATGTCTTCACCGGATACTTGCACATTGCACACCGCCTGCCTGCCGAGAGACAGAGACAGAGAGAGGAGGAGAACGGTCTCTTATATAAACCCACTTTCTGCATCTGTCAGGTCTCCGCCCACTTAAAAGACCGAGTTGGATGAAACTATGCAGGCCTTTTTAAACGGGTTGATACCCTTTCCCCCCCCCGTGTCACCCCGATGCCTCGCTCATCATACCCCGACCGCTAACCGGACCACTAACACCCTGAACCCTCAAACTGAACTAACTCTAACAAACTCTAACACACCGGACATTTTTGCATATAGATTAGCAACAATAAAAAAATGGCAAAACAAATAAAAGGGATGATAGTTCAGCTGAACAATACAAACTGTCGATAGCTTGCTTGGTTTAACACCCTCTTCTTCCCTCTCCTTCCAGGGAACCTGACCAAGCACATGAAGTCCAAAGCCCACAGCAAGAAGTGCCTGGAGATCGGAGTGCCGGTGGGCCTCATCGACGACCAGGACGCAGAGGACTCGGGTACGTTGGCCAAACAGCCTCTTCCTCATCGGCCCCAGGAGGTAGAGCGGGTCGACTGGCAATCGGAGGGTTGCTAGTTCAATCCCCCATCCTTCTGGCTTGGTGTCGAGGTGTCCCTGAGCGAGACACAAAACCCCAACCGCTCCGGCCTACAACGAGAAGTGTGAACGGGGTGAATGTCGGGCAGTAACTGTAAAGCGCTTTGAGTGGCCACCGGTTAGAAAAGGCGCGATATAAATGCAGAACATTCGCGAATCCTTCCTGGAGCTGACACCAAAACATGGTTGCTCATTCTTCTGCGTTGTGTTGTGCAAATCGATCTGGTCATCAGCAACACAAAAACAGTCCTAAAGTCTTTTGGCCGTCGGGTTGCTAACAAGACTTTAGACAATGTATGTGTGCGGCATGTGAGAGCTTACCCGACATTTCCACCCCGTGGAGTGGAACACCGGGAGCTTCGTTAAACAGCCCGCCGTTAATGAGCCCAGGAATGGACCCGGGCTGGCGGCTCGCTCGCAGATCAATAGCTCTGCCAGCGTCTAATTAGAGATTCTAAATCAGGCCTCCCTTCCCCGTTAACTCAGCACACATGTGGGCGACGCGCGCTGCGTTTAGAAACAGGAAATTGCTGCGTCTAAATTTAGCAGCGCGAGAGAGGGAGAGAGACGGAGAGAGAGAGAGATTGAAAGAGGGAGCGAGATGGAGAGAGAGAGAGAAAGGGATTGAAAGAGGTAGCAAGGGAGAGAGAAAGAGAGAGAGAGATTGAAAGAGGGAGCGATGGAGAGAGAGAGAGAGAGAGAGAGGGACAGATGGAGAGAGAGAGAGAGGGAGTGAGGGAGAGATGGAGAGAAAGAGAGAGAGGCTGAGAGATGATTGATGGAGAGAGAGGGGAAAGCCTTAAAGCTGATGCTAGACTCTAGCAACGTATTGTTTTCTCTTCTCTGGCTGTGATCGGGCTTCAGGGAGATGGGGGTGGAGGGGGGGAGGGGTGTGACAGAACCAGAGCAGAACTCCTGAAACGCCACATTATGTCACTTAATAGTACCCCTCAGGGAGGGGGGGGGCTCTCTTCCTCTTCCTCATCCTCCTCGTCTGTGGGAAACATGATTGGAATGAGGAGGGGTCCAGTGGTACCCAGAGGCTTGTTGTTTACTCACCCAAACTGGGTACTAGATGGCCGTTGAGAAAACGTTTTTATTTACCAAATCATTGAAGACTAATGAGCTTTTAGTACCCGATTCAGCTGCATTGAAGATGCACAGGGCATTATTTCACTTTTATTAACCAAATCGGCTTAGATTGAATACATATGCGGGTCATTAATGAGGAGGTGGGGGCCAGGGCTTCTTGCTTCAGGAGGATGTCTCACAGGTAGAATGAGGACATTCAGGGTTCGAACACACAACCTTTTAGCTGGGAGTTGACCCGGCCTGACCACCAGTGTTTATCAACCTGTGGTATGGGTACCACCGGTGGTACACGAGGGAATTACAGGTGGTGCATTGGATTTGATTTGATTGAAACGGTTGAAAAATAGATCAAATATATAGATCGCTTGTGAGTAATTAACACGCGCAAAGCATTGACCAATCGCAACAGAGTGGGCGTGCACTGCTGACCAATCACGGCAGGCGGGGCTACTCGGGAGGGGGACCTTAAAGTGACATGAAACAAAAGTTTTTGAAAGATGCTGAAATTGGTTTTGCAGGGTTTTGTGTGAGAATAATAAGGGTTAGATAAACACACAGGCATGTAACCCTATTCAAGTCGTACCCCTGAATGAAATCATAAACCCTAAAAAGCATGAGATGGGATCTTTAAAGGTTGGATCAGCAATTCTAGGCCAAAACATAAATGATCACATTCATCTGATCGTTCCTCACGATCCGCTAGATCCGCTAGCTTAAAAAAAAAAAACGTCTCTCCTATGCTCCGAGATCGTACACAAAAACAAATGGTGCTACCAACCACCCAAAACCAAAATAAACAGTCCTCCAACCAATCACAGACAAGGGGGTGGGTGTTGTGGGGGTTTTGCTCTGCCGGTCGTGATCGTTTCTTCCTGGATGCACGAAACGCGGAGGGGCGGGGCGAGCTGGCTCTGTGGGTCTGGGGTCGCGCTTCACACACTGACAGAAGTGACGCCCCCCCCCCCCCCCGACCTTCAAGAAACGTTCTCTCCCGTTCCTCCAGCGGGCGACCGCGGCCACGCCGGCAGCTCGGACCGCCAGGACTCGGACGCCGACGACTCGGACGGCGCCGACGACGAGGACAACGACGAAGAGGAGGAGGAGGAGGAGGAGGAGTCGGAGGGCCTGTCCACCAACCCCTCGGTCTGCGCCAGCCCCCAGCACCTTCCCCCGGGGCCGGCCGAGATCCCCCCCAGCGCCCTGCTGGCCCAGATGTCCATCAGCTCCATGCGCTTCCCCTCCGCCGCCGCCGGCCCCCCGCCCCCAGCCCCGGACCCCCCCGTCGCGGACTGCTACTCCGAGTCGTCGGTGGCCATGATGAGCCCCGTCTCGCTGTACAAGCAGATGTCCATCTCGGGGTCCTGCTCCAGCCCGGGGCCCTTCCCCCTGTCCCCGCCGGCCCTGGGGGGGCCCCTGGGGGACCACCACCACGCGTCGGACACGGACTCGGTCCACATGATGAGCCCCGTGTCGCCCTGCCGGCAGATGTCCATCGACTACCCCGACTTCGAGGTGCCGCCCAGCCCGCCGGTACAGAGCCAGGGGTCCAAGCTCAGCCAGGTGAGACCCCCGCTGTCTGTCTGTCTGTCTGTCTGTCTGTCTGTCTGTCTGTCTGTCTGTCTGTCTGTCTGTCTGTCTGTCTGTCTGTCTGTCTCTATCTCTGTCTGTCTCTATCTCTGTCTGTCTGTCTGTCTGTCTGTCTGTCTGTCTGTCTGTCTGTCTGTCTGTCTGTCTGTCTGTCTGTCTGTCTGTCTCTATCTCTGTCTGTCTGTCTGTCTGTCTGTCTGTCTGTCTGTCTGTCTGTCTGTCTCTGTCTGTCTGTCTGTCTGTCTGTCTGTCTGTCTGTCTGTCTGTCTGTCTGTCTGTCTGTCTGTCTGTCTGTCTGTCTGTCTGTCTGTCTCTATCTCTGTCTGTCTGTCTGTCTGTCTGTCTCTATCTCTGTCTGTCTGTCTCTATCTCTGTCTGTCTGTCTGTCTGTCTGTCTGTCTGTCTGTCTGTCTGTCTGTCTGTCTCTATCTCCGTCTGTCTGTCTGTCTGTCTGTCTGTCTGTCTGTCCCTGCTTCCTCTCTCCTTAGTCTCACATTTACAATGCTTTTATCCCAAGCAACTTCTAATAACAAAACGTACAAACCATAAAAATATCGTCCTTCTTTTCAAAAGAAAGACAAACAACGTTGTTGGTACGGAAAAGATGTTCATAGAAGCGTAGTGCCAAGCACTAACAATTGCTAGGTTCACATGCCAGGCACTACTGCGAAAGTATACCGAGGAGGCGTGTAGGTTGGCGACCCGTCCATCCCACAGCCTGGTGGACACGCCCCCTTGGGGTGTCACAAACGGGTGGATTTTGAAACGGCTTTTGTATTGGCTGACAGTTACCCGAGCAGCTACCCATCATTATATCTGAACGTGTCAGACTCGCCAAGCAGTGTCAATTAAGACATTATTAGTGTCTATTATTAAGACACTGAAATTCTTATTTTAATAATCATTGTTATTATTGGGATAATCGTATCAAATAAGATTAGCCCGTTTTTCTTAAGCTAACAGGGTTAATGTTCCCGCCTTTTTCTTCGTTGTTCATCAGGAGGTTACGCCGGCCCCCGTCACCGCGGCGACCCCCAGCGAGCCGGGCTTCCCGGTGGACCGCGGCACCCAGACGTCGTCCTTCCCGCCCGGCGGCCCCGTGCACTTCCCCCTGCACGGCCTGGCCCCCCCGCCGCCGCCGCCGGAGCACCACCTGTTCAGCCACCTGCCGCTGCACTCCCAGCAGCCCCTGCGCTCCCCCTACAGCGTGGTCCCAGTGGGGGGGCTGCAGCTGCTCCCCGGCGGCCTGGCCGGGTACTCCACCTTCCTCCCCATCCAGGGGGGCCCCGTGCAGCTCACCCTCCCGGGGGTCAGCGTCATCCACCGGACCGCCAGCCCGCGGCCCACCGCGCTCTGCTCCCCGCCCCGCCGGGAGGACGGGGGGCCCCCCTACCCGGCCCCCTGCTTCCCCCTGGGCCCGGCGGGGCTGGAGGCGCTCAGCCTCCTGGGGGTGGGGCGGGGCGCGGGTCAGGGGCTGACGCTCAACGCCACGCTGGGGCTGCAGGTGGTGGCCGCCGCCCCCCCGGGGCCCCAGGGCGCCACGGGGCCCCGGAGCCACCTGCCGGGACTGCAGATCCTCAACATCTCGCTGCCCGCCCTGATCCCCTCGCTCGGCCCGCTGTCCGCCCTCAGCCCGCCGCCGCCGCCGTCCGAGGCGCCGGCGCCCGCCACCGCCTCGCCTTCGCCTTTGCGGGGTGCCGCCCGGGGGCGGGACGCCCTGCCCGCCACCGCCGCCGCCTCGCCGCCTGCCCCGCCGTCGCTTAGCAACCCCGCCGCCGCCGCGACGACGGCCGCGCCCGCCGTCCTGCCGAGGGCGGGGAGCGAGACGGACCTCAGAACGCTGGCGCCCGAGAACCAGAGCGTCCGCTGGCCGGCGGGGGCGGGGCCGCCGTCGTCGTCGCATCGGACGGCGGGCGGGGCCGACACTTCCGGGGCGTCGCCAGCAGGGGGAGCCGGCGGGACGACTCCCCCCGGGCCTTCCCCCCCGCCGCCTCCCCCCCCACAACCGCAGCTCTCCAGGCACAAGATGGCGGACGTCTACGACGATGAGAATGACGCGTCCAGCGATGACGAAGGCCGACTGGTCATCGCCACCTGAAACAGGAAGACAACGACGACGACAAAACGACTCAACCCCAGTAGGAAAGCTATTCTTTGTCTTCTTTTCTTTTTTTTTTATGCTTGTCACTTTGTAAGACCGAGAACACTTATTCAGGGCGGTGTGTTTGTGCCGCCTTTGGAAGCACAGATCCTGACATTCATTTAGTATGTGCAATCATATGACGACTATTGTTCGAATTTAACAAAATAATGACCAATCGTTTTCGCTTTACTTTAAGTCGCCCTCCAGACTCTTTTTCTTTTTTGTACATGTTGTATAGACAATTGTGCCTTTTTGGAAGTTTCTCGTCGAGGAAACCTGTACATAAAAACCTTATGAATTCAGTTGTAATGTTGTGTTTATTCGAGACACTTTAAGTAGACCCAGAGGACAAAATGGAGGATATAAGATTTATTTTGGAAAGACTTTGTCATTCGTAACTATGAACAATTATAAATGTTAACTGGTACATGTACATTTCTATGGATTTTTTGGGGCAATGTTACTGTGTACAAATGTTGTGTTGAGCTATTTATTATATTCCATCTAGTGCCCATGATTGATTCATAAGTCCATTGTCATGTGCAATATGGTAGCTTTACATTGCGGTATCAATATTATCAAATGTATCAGTAAAACTTTGTTTACAAACACTGAAGTGATGGCGTATTTTCTTTATTTCACCAATTATTTCTACACTGCGCGTTAGAAACACACACTCACACTGTTTGTTAGTAACACACAGTGCACATTAGTAGCAGACACATACTGCCAATAATAACACACACACACAAAATGCAAGTAAGTAAGACACACACACTGCACGTTAGTTACAAACACACACATACACTGCACATTAGTAGAACAAACACAAAAAAATACGTACTACCAATAATTACACACTGCACGTTATTAACACACACATACACACACACACACACATACTGCACCTTAGTAACAAACACAACCACACACACTGCCGTGGTGCATGGTGCCTTGCTCACTTTGAGAACTCAGTGTGTAGCCATGGTAACGCTGCCTGTGCGGCAATACATCTCTGTTCAGTCACAACTTCTTATGACACAAATGGCTCCTAAAATAAAACATTTACGGCCACCATATTTTTCTTTAGGGCCACCGATGTCCTGGGGTTTAGTAAGCTTTCCTCGATTTACTTGAAACATCAATACAGCAATAGGCTATTTCAAACATTTCAAACTGATATTAGATGAGACAAAAGGCCTTATATTAATACTGAGAAGCAATGGTCATATAAAGATAGGCTAGCCAGGTCAGCTGATCGTATCCACGTTGCGATAAGTTAAATTTGCCATAAAACACCAATGAAGGCACTTGAACGAAACCCGCCATTAGCTCAACTGTGTGTGTCCTACTCCAGTGGTTTTCAAACTGTGGGGCGCGCCCCCCCTGGGGGGCGCCAGAGTTCTTCAGCGCAACGTGAGAAAAAGATAAACCCGAAAACCCCCCTGAAAGTCGATGATTCAAATCATCAGACGTACTTCAATTGTAGAAGTAACATAATAACTAAATCAATTTTCAACCGTTTATCTTCGTGCAAACCATTTAACAAATCTACACACTTGTATGATCTTCAATAATATCTAAACAGAATTTCGATATCATTTAAAATGTCTTCAGAATCACGGTTTTAGTTTCATACCGCTTCGTTTTCAGCTGTTTTCATTGAAGACGTCTGCCCATTCTGATACACCTACTTCTAGACATCGTTTTGTAGCGATTATTCCTTTTTCAACCGTTAGTAGTCGAATCTCCGGACTGAAAAGGCAGATCTGATTCGACTCAGAAAATTCAGAGTCGGGGCCAGCCCTAGAAAATAAGAATGCTTGCTAACTTTAGCAAAATGGAAAAAATATATATATGTTTCAAATGTTTTAAAATTATGATCAGAGATGTTTAAAATGTGTAAAATAATTAAAATAGCTTTCAAAACTGAATTTTTTTCTCTGAGGGGGGGCTCACTCTCTCACACTTTGAAAACCCCTGTCCTACTCAATTCAGAGTCAATAAACGGCATGGCCGTCAAGGGGTAAAGAAGCAAGCAGAGCAATATGGGTCTACTCTCAACGAGGGAACGTAATCTCAAGAGGCTTTTAAAGGTGACAACCCCTCCTCATCTGTCAGAAGGATGACTCATGCCTCTGTTGTACTACGACGGTATCTTCCCCTGAGAAGGGTCCAGCTGCAGGCTTGGTGTTTCCGTCATGACACAAGAACGCCCATTAAGCGTTCCTGGTAGCTTTTCATCGACCAATCACGAGGTTTCACAAGGCATACTGCGAAGCACAGTCGCAAAGCATACTATGCTTTCCTTCCTTAATAGCAATTTTACCTCTCTCATTAGATTAAGCAATCATGGAGCCCCCACTTGGCTAACGTTAGTTCTATGCTACCCGTACTTGAAACTGCTGTTTTAGAAAATCTAACTAGCGAATGTTCCGGAAGTTGACAGCCGGCGAAGAAGAAGGGGTTTGTGTTGACGGTGAAAGTTAGGCCGGTTTATGGCAGAGTTTCCGTTTTCAGTTATTACCGGTCATTGACCGGAAAAAAATGAGGAGGACCGACAATTCTAAATGTCCCCGGTCAGAATGACCAGTGGCGACTGGTCATTAGGGGCAAGTCGCTACTCTCACAAAAATGAAATGAAAATGAAAAAGAAATATATATATATATATATATATATATATATATATATTGTTCAACTTCCGGAACATTCGCTAGTTAGATTTTCTAAAACCATGGGGGCTCCATGATTGCTCCATGATATATATATATAATTATATATATATACATATATATATATATAAAATAATCTCCTCTAAAATAACAAGTTTGGCGCTTTTATTTAATTTTTAGTCGACCCTGGCTTGCTTCTTCCGGCTGAGTTCGTCTGGAGGTGCAAGAGGGGCTCTGTCCATGCCCTAGCCCCACCAGCCCAATGCAATGTGTATTGGACTGGAAACATTGAAATGCGCATGCTCAGAGTGTTTCTCTGTTGAAGTGAACGGAGATTCTTTCTTCCTGGTGGGGCTAGCCGCTAGCCCAATATGTCCATGGTGTGGACTTGGGACCGTTAAATATCCCAGGATGCATTTCGCATTCCTGTTTTAAAATATCAGTGTGCAAGCTATAAAAATACCCTAAAAGTTTAACAAAGATGGAGGCCTATTCAACATATTTGCATACTATTATTTTAAAATGAAAGAGGGGTTTTGTTTTGCATAATTTGTTTATTGTATAAGTCGCTGATGGAGGAAACCCATCGCAACGGAAATCCCGGTCGGATCCATCTGATTGGTGTGTGTGTGTGTGTGTGTGTGTGTGTGTGTGTGTGTGTGTGTGTGTGTGTGTGTGTGTGTGTGTGTGTGTGTGTGTGTGTGTGTGTGTGTGTGTGTGTGTGTGTGTGTGTGCGCGCGTGCAAAAACTACAGTGTTACCCCTTATGTTTTTTTTCCATGATGACTGATGAAAAACAACAGTGTTACCCCTTATATTTTATTTGACAAGGACAATTATTTATTTATTTTCAAATATGTTTTTTTTCATGACAACCAATAAATGACGACAGTGTTACCCCTTATATTTTATTTGACAAAGACAACAATGTGACCCCTTATTTTTTTTTCATGACGACCAATAAAAAAACAACAGTGTTACCCCTTATGTTTTTTTTCATGACGACCGATATAAAACAACAATGATTGGTGTTGTTTTTATTCATGAAGACCAATAAAAAACAACAGCGTTACCCCTTATGTTTTTTTTCATGACGACCGATAAAAAACGACAGTGTCACCCCTCATGTTTCATTTGATGAAAACGACAGTGTTACCCCCTATGTTTTATTCGATACATTTCGACAGTGTTACCCCTTATGGATTTTTCATGACGACAGATAGAAAACGACAGTGTTACCCTTTACGTTTCATTTGATAAAAACAACAGTGTTACCTCTTATATTTTATTTGACAGGGAATTTTTTTTTTTTTCAAATATGTTTTTTTTCATGACGACCAATAAAATACGACAGTGTTACCCCTTATATTTTATTCGACAAAGACAGTGTGACCCCTTATTTTTTTTCATGACGACCAATAAAAAACAACAGTGTTTTTTTTTCATGACGACCGATAAAAAACGACAATGTTACCCCTTATGTTTTCTTCATGACGACCAAAGAAAAACGACAGTGTCACCCCTCATGTTTCATTTGATGAAAACGACAGTGTTACCCCCTATGTTTTATTCGATACATTTCGACAGTGTTACCCCTTATGGATTTTTCATGACGACAAATAGAAAACGACAGTGATACCCTTTACGTTTCATTTGATAAAAACAACAGTGTTACCCCATATATTTTATTTGACAGGGAATTTTTTTTTTTCAAATATGTTTTTTTTCATGACGACCAATAAAATATGACAGTGTTACCCCTTATATTTTATTTGACAAAGACAGTGTGACCCCTTATTTTTTTTCATGACGACCAATAAAAAACAATAGTGTTTTTTTTTTTCATGACGACCGATAAAAAACAACAATGTTACCCCTTATGTTTTCTTCATGACGACCAAAGAAAAACGACAGTGTCACCCCTCATGTTTCATTTGATGAAAACGACAGTGTTACCCCCTATGTTTTATTCGATACATTTCGACAGTGTTACCCATTTTTTTTTTTCATGACGACCAATAAAAAACAACAGTGTTTTTTTTTTCATGACGACCGATAAAAAAAGACAGTGTTACCCCTTATGTTTTTTTCATGACGACCGATAAAAAAGAACAGTGTTACCCCTTGTGTTTTTTTTCATGACGACCAATAAAAAACAACAGCGTTACCCCTTATGTTTTTTTCATGACGACCAAAGAAAAACGACAGTGTCACCCCTCATGTTTCATTTGATGAAAACTACAGTGTTACCCCCTACGTTTTATTCGATACATTTCGACAGTGTTACCCCTTATGGATTTTTCATGACGACAAATAGAAAACGACAGTGTTACCCTTTACGTTTCATTTGATAAAAACAACAGTGTTACCCCTTATATTTTATTTGATAGGGAATTTTTTTTTTTTCAAATATGTTTTTTTTCATGACGACCAATAAAATATGACAGTGTTACCCCTTATATTTTATTTGAGAAAGACAGTGTGACCCCTTATTTTTTTTCATGACGACCAATAAAAAACAACAGTGTTTTTTTTTTCATGACGACCGATAAAAAACGACAGTGTTACCCCTTATGTTTTCTTCATGACGACCAAAGAAAAACGACAGTGTCACCCCTCATGTTTCATTTGATGAAAACTACAGTGTTACCCCCTACGTTTTATTCGATACATTTCGACAGTGTTACCCCTTATGGATTTTTCATGACGACAAATAGAAAACGACAGTGTTACCCTTTACGTTTCATTTGATAAAAACAACAGTGTTATCCCTTATATTTTATTTGACAGGGAATTTTTTTTTTTTCAAATATGTTTTTTTTCATGACGACCAATAAAATATGACAGTGTTACCCCTTATATTTTATTTGACAAAGACAGTGTGACCCCTTATTTTTTTTCATGACGACCAATAAAAAACAACAGTGTTTTTTTTTCATGACGACCGATAAAAAACGACAATGTTACCCCTTATGTTTTCTTCATGACGACCAAAGAAAAACGACAGTGTCACCCCTCATGTTTCATTTGATGAAAACGACAGTGTTACCCCCTATGTTTTATTCGATACATTTCGACAGTGTTACCCCTTATGGATTTTTCATGACGACAAATAGAAAACGACAGTGATACCCTTTACGTTTCATTTGATAAAAACAACAGTGTTACCCCATATATTTTATTTGACAGGGATTTTTTTTTTTTTCAAATATGTTTTTTTTCATGACGACCAATAAAATATGACAGTGTTACCCCTTATATTTTATTTGACAAAGACAGTGTGACCCCTTATTTTTTTTCATGACGACCAATAAAAAACAATAGTGTTTTTTTTTTCATGACGACCGATAAAAAACGACAATGTTACCCCTTATGTTTTCTTCATGACGACCAAAGAAAAACGACAGTGTCACCCCTCATGTTTCATTTGATGAAAACGACAGTGTTACCCCCTATGTTTTATTCGATACATTTCGACAGTGTTACCCCTTTTTTTTTTTCATGACGACCAATAAAAAACAACAGTGTTTTTTTTTTCATGACGACCGATAAAAAAAGACAGTGTTACCCCTTATGTTTTTTCCATGACGACCGATAAAAAAGAACAGTGTTACCCCTTGTGTTTTTTTTCATGACGACCAATAAAAAACAACAGCGTTACCCCTTATGTTTTTTTCATGACGACCAAAGAAAAACGACAGTGTCACCCCTCATGTTTCATTTGATGAAAACTACAGTGTTACCCCCTACGTTTTATTCGATACATTTCGACAGTGTTACCCCTTATGGATTTTTCATGACGACAAATAGAAAACGACAGTGTTACCCTTTACGTTTCATTTGATAAAAACAACAGTGTTACCCCTTATATTTTATTTGATAGGGATTTTTTTTTTTTTTCAAATATGTTTTTTTTCATGACGACCAATAAAATATGACAGTGTTACCCCTTATATTTTATTTGAGAAAGACGGTGTGACCCCTTATTTTTTTTCATGACGACCAATAAAAAACAACAGTGTTTTTTTTTTCATGACGACCGATAAAAAACGACAGTGTTACCCCTTATGTTTTCTTCATGACGACCAAAGAAAAACGACAGTGTCACCCCTCATGTTTCATTTGATGAAAACTACAGTGTTACCCCCTACGTTTTATTCGATACATTTCGACAGTGTTACCCCTTATGGATTTTTCATGACGACAAATAGAAAACGACAGTGTTACCCTTTACGTTTCATTTGATAAAAACAACAGTGTTACCCCTTATATTTTATTTGACAGGGATTTTTTTTTTTTTCAAATATGTTTTTTTTCATGACGACCAATAAAATATGACAGTGTTACCCCTTATATTTTATTTGACAAAGACAGTGAGACCCCTTATTTTTTTTTTTTCATGACGACCAATAAAAAACAACAGTGTTTTTTTTTTCATGACGACCGATAAAAAACGACAGTGTTACCCCTTATGTTTTCTTCATGACGACCAAAGAAAAACGACAGTGTCACCCCTCATGTTTCATTTGATGAAAATGACAGTGTTACCCCCTATGTTTTATTCGATACATTTCAACAGTGTTACCCCTTTTTTTTTTTTCATGACGACCAATAAAAAACAACAGTGTTTTTTTTTTCATGACGACCGATAAAAAAAGACAGTGTTACCCCTTATGTTTTTTCCATGACGACCGATAAAAAAGAACAGTGTTACCCCTTGTGTTTTTTTTCATGACGACCAATAAAAAACAACAGCGTTACCCCTTATGTTTTTTTCATGACGACCAAAGAAAAACGACAGTGTCACCCCTCATGTTTCATTTGATGAAAACGACAGTGTTACCCCCTATGTTTTATTCAATACATTTCGACAGTGTTACCCCTTATGGATTTTTCATGACGACAGATAGAAAACGACAGTGTTACCCTTTACGTTTCATTTGATAAAAACAACAGTGTTACCTCTTATATTTTATTTGACAGGAATATTTTTTTTTTTTCAAATATGTTTTTTTTCATGACGACCAATAAAATACGACAGTGTTACCCCTTATATTTTATTTGACAAAGACAGTGTGACCCCTTATTTTTTTTTCATGACGACCAATAAAAAACAACAGTGTTTTTTTTTTCATGACGACCGATAAAAAACGACAGTGTTACCCCTTATGTTTTTTTCATGACGACCAAAGAAAAACGACAGTGTCACCCCTCATGTTTCATTTGATGAAAACTACAGTGTTACCCCCTATGTTTTATTCGATACATTTCGACAGTGTTACCCCTTATGGATTTTTCATGACGACAAATAGAAAACGACAGTGTTACCCTTTACGTTTCATTTGATAAAAACAACAGTGTTACCCCTTATATTTTATTTGACAGGGAATTTTTTTTTTTTCAAATATGTTTTTTTTCATGACGACCAATAAAATATGACAGTGTTACCCCTTATATTTTATTTGACAAAGACAGTGTGACCCCTTATTTTTTTTCATGACGACCAATAAAAAACAACAGTGTTTTTTTTTTCATGACGACCGATAAAAAACGACAGTGTTACCCCTTATGTTTTCTTCATGACGACCAAAGAAAAACGACAGTGTCTCCCCTCATGTTTCATTTGATGAAAACGACAGTGTTACCCCCTATGTTTTATTCGATACATTTCGACAGTGTTACCCCTTATGGATTTTTCATGACGACAGATAGAAAACGACAGTGTTACCCTTTACGTTTCATTTGATAAAAACAACAGTGTTACCTCTTATATTTTATTTGACAGGGATTTTTTTTTTTTTTCAAATATGTTTTTTTTCATGACGACCAATAAAATACGACAGTGTTACCCCTTATATTTTATTTGACAAAGACAGTGTGACCCCTTATTTTTTTTTCATGACGACCAATAAAAAACAACAGTGTTTTTTTTTTCATGACGACCGATAAAAAACGACAGTGTTACCCCTTATGGATTTTTCATGACGACAGATAGAAAACGACAGTGTTACCCTTTACGTTTAATTTGATAAAAACAACAGTGTTACCTCTTATATTTTATTTGACAGGGAATTTTATTTTTTTTCAAATATGTTTTTTTTCATGACGACCAATAAAATACGACTGTGTCACCCCTCATGTTTCATTTGATGAAAACGACAGTGTTACCCCCTATGTTTTATTCGATACATTTCGACAGTGTTACCCCTTATGTATTTTCCATGACGACCGATAAAAAACAACAGTGTTACCCCTTGTGTTTTTTTTCATGACGACCAATAAAAAACAACATCGTTACCCCTTAGATTTTTTTCCATGACGACCAAGAAAAAACGACAGTGTTACCCCTTATATTTTATTTGACAAAGACAGTGTGACCCCTTATTTTTTTTTCATGACGACCAATAAAAAACAACAGTGTTACCCCTTATGTTTTTTTCATGACGACCAAAGAAAAACGACAGTGTCACCCCTCATGTTTCATTTGATAAAAACGACAGTGTTACCCCCTATGTTTTATTCGATACATTTCGACAGTGTTACCCCTTATGTATTTTTCATGACGACAGATAGAAAACGACAGTGTTACCCTTTACGTTTCATTTGATAAAAACAACAGTGTTACCTCTTATATTTTATTTGACAGGGAATTTTCTTTTTTTTCAAATATGTTTTTTTTCATGACGACCAATAAAATACGACAGTGTTACCCCTTATATTTTATTTGACAAAGACAGTGTGACCCCTTATTTTTTTTTCATGACGACCAATAAAAAACAAGTATTTTTTTTTTCATGACGACCGATAAAAAAAGACCCTTATGTTTTTTTCATGACGACCAAAGAAAAACGACAGTGTCACCCCTCATGTTTCATTTGATGAAAACGACAGTGTTACCCCCTGTTTTATTCTATACATTTCGACAGTGTTACCCCTTATGGATTTTCCATGACGACCGATAAAAAGCATCAGTGTTACCCCTTGTGTTTTTTTTCATGACGACCAATAAAAAACAACAGCGTTACCCCTTAGGTTTTTTTTCATGACGACCAATAAAAAACAACAGTGTCATGTTTCATTTGATAAAAACGACAGTGTTACCCCCTATGTTTTATTCAATACATTTCGACAGTGTTACCCCTTATGGATTTTTCATGACGACAGATAAAAAACGACCGTGTTACCCTTTACGTTTCATTTGATAAAAACGACAGTGTTACAAAGAGGTTATAAGTAACTCCTTCCCCTGAGAAGGGTCCAGCAGTTTCCAATGTGACCCCTTATGTTTTTTTTCATGACGACCAATAAAAAACGACAGTGTTACCCCTTATGTTTTTTTATGACGACCAATAAAAAACAACAGTGTTACCCCTTATGTTTTTTTTCATGACGACCAATAAAAGACGACAGCGTTACCCCTTATGTTTTTTTCATGACGACCAATAAAAAACGACAGTGTTACCCCTTATGTTTTTTTTCATGACAACCAATAAATAACATCAGTGTTACCCCTTATCTTTTTTTTCATGACGACCAATAAAAAACGACAGTGTTACCCCTTATCTTTTTTTTCATGATGACCAAGAAAGACGACAGTGTTACCCCTTAAGTTTTTTTTCATGACGACCAATAAAAAACAACAGTGTTACCCCTTATGTTTTTTTTCATGACGACCAATAAAAAACGACAGTGTTACCCCTTATGTTTTTTTCATGACGACCAATAAAAAACGACAGTGTTACCCCTTATGTTTTTTTTCATGACAACCAATAAATAACATCAGTGTTACCCCTTATCTTTTTTTTCATGACGACCAATAAAAAACGACAGTGTTACCCCTTATCTTTTTTTTCATGACGACCAAGAAAGACGACAGTGTTACCCCTTAAGTTTTTTTTCATGACGACCAATAAAAAACAACAGTGTTGCCCCTTATGTTTTTTTTCATGACGACCAATAAAAAACAACAGTGTTACCCCTTATGTTTTTTTTCATGACGACCAATAAAAAACGACAGTGTTACCCCTTGTCTTTTTTTTCATGACGATCAATAATAAACGACAGTGTTACCCCTTATGTTTTTTTTCATGACGACCAATAAAAAACGACAGTGTTACCCCTTATGTTTTTTTATGACGACCAATAAAAAACGACAGTGTTACCCCTTATGTTTTTTTTCATGACGACCAATAAAAAACGACAGTGTTACCCCTTATGTTTTTTTCATGACGACCAATAAAAAACGACAGTGTTACCCCTTATGTTTTTTTTCATGACAACCAATAAATAACATCAGTGTTACCCCTTATCTTTTTTTTCATGACGACCAATAAAAAACGACAGTGTTACCCCTTATCTTTTTTTTCATGACGACCAAGAAAGACGACAGTGTTACCCCTTAAGTTTCTTTTCATGACGACCAATAAAAAACAACAGTGTTACCCCTTATGTTTTTTTTCATGACGACCAATAAAAAACAACAGTGTTACCCCTTATGTTTTTTTTCATGACGACCAATAAAAAACAACAGTGTTACCCCTTATTTTTTTTTCATGACGACCAATAAAAAACGACAGTGTTAAAAAAAACAACATACCCCTTATGTTTTTTTTGTTAACCTAAGAACTTAACAATGCACCATCAAGACACCGGATAAAGTCATCACAAAGGTTATACTTGTCTTTATAATTCGCATGAAATAGAGATAAGAGTCTTCCAACAGAAGACATCTACCAGACTTGAACCCCGGTCACCAGGGGGCTAGACAGAGTGCACTCCACTGCACCACTGAGGCGATGACAATGCGAATAAATCAATCATTAATTAAGAGGATATACATGACATTAAAATGTATGTGCGTGTTTCTATTATTTCCCTTGTTTTTTTTCATGACGACCAATAAAAAACAACAGTGTTACCCCTTATGTTTTTTTTCATGACGACCAATAAAAAACGACAGTGTTACCCCTTTTTTTTTTTTCATGACGACCAATAAAAAAAAAACAGTGTTACACCTTATGTTTTTTATCACGACGACCAATAAAAAAACAACAGTCTTACCCCTTATGTTTTTTTTCATGACGACCAATAAAAAACAACAGTGTAACCCCTTATGTTTTTTTTCATGACGACCAATAAAAAACGACAGTGTTACCTCTTATGTTTTTTCTCATGACGACCAATAAAAAACGACAGTGTTACCCCTTATGTTTTTTTCATGACTACCAATAAAAAACGACAGTGTTACACCTTATGTTTTTTTTCATGACGACCAATAAAAAACAACTGTGGCACCCCTGTCAACGTTTTTCCGGGGATTTGAACATGAGCTGTTAAGAGTGTTAACCTCCGAACTTAACAATGCACCATCAAGACAATAGATAAAGACATCAAAAAGGTTATACTTGTCTTTATAATTCGCATGAAATAGAGACATGAGTCTCCCAACAGATGACATCTACCAGACTTGAACCCCGGTCTCCAGGGGGCTAGGCAGAGTTCACACCACTGCACCACTGAGGCGATGACAATACACAATAATCAATCATCAATAAAGAGGATATACATGACATTAAAATGTATGTTTGTATTTCTATTATTTCCCTTATGTTTTTTTTCATGACGACCAATAAAAAACAACAGTGTTACCCCTTATGCTTTTTTTCATGACGACCAATAAAAAAACGACAGTGTAACCCCTTATGTTTTTTTTCATGACGACCAATAAAAAACGACAGTGTTACCCCTTATGCTTTTTTTCATGACGACCAATAAAAAACGACAGTGTTACCCCTTATGCTTTTTTTCATGACTACCAATAAAAAACGACAGTGTTACCCCTAATGTTTTTTTTCATGACGACCAATAAAACACAACAGTGTTACCTCTTATGTTTTTTTTGATGACGACCAATAAAAAACAAGTGTTACCCCTTATGTTTTTTGTCATGACGACCAATAAAAAACGACAGTGTTACCCCTTATGTTTTTTTTCATGACGACCAATAAAAAACGACAGTGTTACCCCTTATGTTTTTTTTCATGACCACCAATAAAAAACGAGTGTTACCCCTTGTTTTTTTTCATGACGACCAATAAAATACGACAGTGTTACCCCTTATGTTTTTTTTCATGACGACCAATAAAAAACGACAGTGTTGCCCCTTATTTTTTTTTCATGACGACCAATAAAAAACGACAGTGTTACCCCTTATGTTTTTTTCATGACGACCAATAAAAAACGACAGTGTTACCCCTTATGTTTTTTTTCATGACGACCAAAGAAAGACGACAGTGTTACCCCCTATGTTTTAATCGATACATTTCGACAGTGTTACCCCTTATGGGTTTTTCATGATGACAGATAAAAAACAACAGTGATACCCCTTATGTTTTTTTTCATGACGACCAATAAAAAAACGACAGTGTTACCCCTTATGTTTTTTCTCATGATGACCAATAAAAAACGACAGTGTTAGCCCTTATGTTTTTTTCATGACTACCAATAAAAAATGACAGTGTTACACCTTATGTTTTTTTTCATGACGACCAATAAAATACAACTGTGGCACCCCTGTCAACGTTTTTGCGGGGATTCAAACGTGAGCTGTTTAGAGTGTCAACCTCCGAACTTAACAATGCACCATCATGACACCAGATAAAGACATCAAAAGGGTTATAATTGTCTTTATAATTCGCATGAAATAGAGATAAGAGTCTCCCAACAGATGACATCTACCAGACATGAACCACGGTCTCCAGGGGGCTAGGCAGAGTTCACACCACTGCACCACTGAGGCGATGACAATACACAATAATCAATCATCAATAAAGAGGATATACATGACATTAAAATGTATGTGTGTGTTTCTATTATTTCCCTTATGTTTTTTTTCATGACGACCAATAAAAAACAACAGTGTTACCCCTTATGCTTTTTTTCATGGCGACCAATAAAAAAACGACAGTGTAACCCCTTATGTTTTTTTTCATGACGACCAATAAAAAACGACAGTGTTACCCCTAATGTTTTTTTTCATGACGACCAATAAAAAACAACAGTGTTACCTCTTATGCTTTTTTTCATGACGACCAATAAAAAACGACAGTGTTACCCCTAATGTTTTTTTTCATGACGACCAATAAAAAACAACAGTGTTACCTCTTATGTTTTTTTTCATGACGACCAATAAAAAACAACAGTGTTACCCCTTATGTTTTTTTCATGACGACCAATAAAAAACGACAGTGTTACCCCTTATGTTTTTTTCATTACGACCAATAAAAAACGACAGTGTTACCCCTTATGTTTTTTTTCATGACGACCAATAAAAAACGACAGTGTTACCCCTTATGTTTTTTTTCATGATGACCAATAAAAAACGACAGTGTTACCCCTTATGTTTTTTTTCATGACGACCAATAAAAAACAACAGTGTTACCCCCTTTATGTTTTTTTCATGACGACCAATAAAAAACGACAGTGTTACCCCTCATGTTTTTTTTCATGACGACCAATAAAAAACGAGTGTTACCCCTTGTTTTTTTTCATGACGACCAATAAAATACGACAGTGTTACCCCTTATGTTTTTTTTCATGACGACCAATAAAAAACGACAGTGTTGCCCCTTATTTTTTTTTCATGACGACCAATAAAAAACGACAGTGTTACCCCTTATGTTTTTTTCATGACGACCAATAAAAAACGACAGTGTTACCCCTTATGTTTTTTTTCATGACGACCAAAGAAAGACGACAGTGTTACCCCCTATGTTTTTTTCATGACTACCAATAAAAAACGACAGTGTTACACCTTATGTTTTTTTTCATGACGACCAATAAAATACAACTGTGGCACCCCTGTCAACGTTATTCCGGGGATTCGAACATGAGCTGTTTAGAGTGTTAACCTCCGAACTTAACAATGCACCATCAAGACAACAGATGAAGACATCAAAAAGGTTTTACTTGTCTTTATAATTCGCATGAAATAGAGATAAGAGTCTCCCAACAGATGACATCTACCAGACTTGAACCCCGGTCTCCAGGGGGCTAGGCAGAGTTCTCACCACTGCACCACTGAGGCGATGACAATACACAATAATCAATCATCAATAAAGAGGATATACATGAAATTAAAATGTATGTGTGTATTTCTATTATTTCCCTTATGTTTTTTTTCATGACGACCAATAAAAAACAACAGTGTTACCCCTTATGCTTTTTTTCATGACGACCAATAAAAAAACGACAGTGTAAACCCTTATGCTTTTTTTCATGACGACCAATAAAAAACGACAGTGTTACCCCTTATGTTTTTTTTCATGACGACCGATAAAAAACGACAGTGTTACCCCTTATGTATTTTTTCATGACGACCAATAAAAAACAACAGTCTTACCCCTTATGTTTTTTTTCATGACGACCAATAAAAAACAACAGTGTTACCCCTTATGTTTTTTTTCATGACGACCAATAAAAAACGACAGTGTTACCCCTTATGTTTTTTTTCATGACGACCGATAAAAAACGACAGTGTTACCCCTTATGTATTTTTTCATGACGACCAATAAAAAACAACAGTCTTACCCCTTATGTTTTTTTTCATGACGACCAATAAAAAACAACAGTGTTACCCCTTATGTTTTTTTTCATGACGACCAATAAAAAACGACAGTGTTACCCCTTATGTTTTTTCTCATGACGACCAATAAAAAACGACAGTGTTACCCCTTATGTTTTTTTCATGACTACCAATAAAAAACGACAGTGTTACACCTTATGTTTTTTTTCATGACGACCAATAAAATACAACTGTGGCACCCCTGTCAACGTTTTTCCGGGGATTTGAACATGAGCTGTTTAGAGTATTAACCTCCGAACTTAACAATGCACCATCAAGACAACAGATAAAGACATCAAAAAGGTTATACTTGTCTTTATAATTCGCATGAAATAGAGATAAGAGTCTCCCAACAGATGACATCTACCAGACATGAACCCCGGTCTCCAGGGGGCTAGGCAGAGTTCACACCACTGCACCACTGAGGCGATGACAATACACAATAATCAATCATCAATAAAGAGGATATACATGACATTAAAATGTATTTGTGTATTTCTATTATTTCCCTTATGTTTTTTTTCATGACGACCAATAAAAAACAACAGTGTTACCCCTTATGCTTTTTTTCATGACGACCAATAAAAAAACGACAGTGTAACCCCTTATGTTTTTTTTCATGACGACCAATAAAAAACGACAGTGTTACCCCTAATGTTTTTTTTCATGACGACCAATAAAAAACAACAGTGTTACCTCTTATGCTTTTTTTCATGACGACCAATAAAAAACGACAGTGTTACCCCTAATGTTTTTTTTCATGACGACCAATAAAAAACAACAGTGTTACCTCTTATGTTTCTTTTGATGACGACCAATAAAAAACAACAGTGTTACCCCTTATGTTTTTTTTCATGACGACCAATAAAAAACGACAGTGTTACCCCTTATGTTTTTTTCATGACGACCAATAAAAAACGACAGTGTTACCCCTTATGTTTTTTTCATGACGACCAATAAAAAACGACAGTGTTACCCCTTATGTTTTTTTTCATGACGACCAATAAAAAACATCAGTGTTACCCCTTATGTTTTTTTTCATGACGACCATTAAAAAACGACAGTGTTACCCCTTATGTTTTTTTCATGACGACCAATAAAAAACGACAGTGTTACCCCTTATGTTTTTTTTCATGACGACCAATAAAAAACGACAGTGTTACCCCTTATGTTTTTTGTCATGACGACCAATAAAAAACGACAGTGTTACCCCTTATGTTTTTTGTCATGAAGACCAATAAAAAACGACAGTGTTACCCCTTATGTTTTTTTTCATGACGACCAATAAAAAACGACAGTGTTACCCCTTATGCTTTTTTTCAAGACGACCAATACAAAAACGACAGTGTTACCCCTTAAGTTTTTTTTCATGACGACCAATAAAAAACGACAGTGTTACCCCTTATGTTATTTTTCATGACGACCAATAAAAAACAACAGTGTTACCCCTTATGTTTTTTTTCATGACGATCAATAAAAAACGACAGTGTTACCCCTTATGTTTTTTTTCATGACGACCAATAAAAAACGACAGTGTTACCCCTTATGTTTTTTTCATGACGACCAATAAAAAACGACAGTGTTACCCCTTAAGTTTTTTTTCATGACGACCAATAAAAAACGACAGTGTTACCCCTTATGTTTTTTCTCATGACGATCAATAAAAAACGACAGTGTTACCCCTAATGTTTTTTTTCATGACGACCAATAAAAAACGACAGTGTTACACCTTATGTTTTTTTTCATGACGACCAATAAAAAACGACAGTGTTACCCTTTACGTTTCATTTGATAAAAACGACAGTGTTACCCCTTGTGCTATTTTCCCATGATGACTGATGAAAAACAACAGTGTTACCCCTTATATTGTGTTTGCCAAGGACAAATTTTTTTTTTTTCAAATATGTTTTTTTTCATGACGACCAATAAAAAACAACAGTGTTACCCCTTGTGTTTTTTTTCATGACGAACAATTATGTTTATTTCATGACGGCCGATAAAAAACGACAGTTACCCCTTATGTTTTTTTCTTGATGACCAATAAAAAACGACAGTGTTACCCCTTACGTTTTTTTTCATGACGACCAATAAAAAACGACAGTGTTACCCCTTATGTTTTTTCTCATGACGACCAATAAAAAACGACAGTGTTACCCCTTATGTTATTTTTCATGACGACCAATAAAAAACAACAGTGTTACCCCTTATGTTTTTTTTCATGACGATCAATAAAAAACGACAGTGTTACCCCTTATGTTTTTTTTCATGACGACCAATAAAAAACGACAGTGTTACCCCTTATGTTTTTTTCATGACGACCAATAAAAAACGACAGTGTTACCCCTTAAGTTTTTTTTCATGACGACCAATAAAAAACGACAGTGTTACCCCTTATGTTTTTTCTCATGACGATCAATAAAAAACGACAGTGTTACCCCTAATGTTTTTTTTCATGACGACCAATAAAAAACGACAGTGTTACACCTTATGTTTTTTTTCATGACGACCAATAAAAAACGACAGTGTTACCCTTTACGTTTCATTTGATAAAAACGACAGTGTTACCCCTTGTGCTATTTTCCCATGATGACTGATGAAAAACAACAGTGTTACCCCTTATATTGTGTTTGCCAAGGACAAATTTTTTTTTTTTTAAATATGTTTTTTTTCATGACGACCAATAAAAAACAACAGTGTTACCCCTTGTGTTTTTTTTCATGACGAACAATTATGTTTATTTCATGACGGCCGATAAAAAACGACAGTTACCCCTTATGTTTTTTTCTTGATGACCAATAAAAAACGACAGTGTTACCCCTTACGTTTTTTTTCATGACGACCAATAAAAAACGACAGTGTTACCCCTTATGTTTTTTCTCATGACGACCAATAAAAAACGACAGTGTTACCCCTTATGTTTTTTTCATGACTACCAATAAAAAACGACAGTGTTACACCTCATGTTTTTTTTCATGACGACAGATAAAAAAAGACAGTGTTACCCTTTAAGTTTCATTTGATAAAAACGACAGTGTTACCCCTTGTGCTATTTTCCCATGATGACTGATGAAAAACAACAGTGTTACCCCTTCTATTGTATTTGCCAAGGACAATTTCTTCTTTTTTTTTCAAATATGTTTTTTTTCATGACGACCAATAAAAAACAACAGTGTTACCCCTTATGCTTTTTTTCATGACGACCAATAAAAAAACGACAGTGTAACCCCTTATGCTTTTTTTCATGACGACCAATAAAAAACGACAGTGTTACCCCTTATGTTTTTTTTCATGACGACCGATAAAAAACGACAGTGTTACCCCTTATGTATTTTTTCATGACGACCAATAAAAAACAACAGTCTTACCCCTTATGTTTTTTTTCATGACGACCAATAAAAAACAACAGTGTTACCCCTTATGTTTTTTTTCATGACGACCAATAAAAAACGACAGTGTTACCCCTTATGTTTTTTCTCATGACGACCAATAAAAAACGACAGTGTTACCCCTTATGTTTTTTTCATGACTACCAATAAAAAACGACAGTGTTACACCTTATGTTTTTTTTCATGACGACCAATAAAATACAACCGTGGCACCCCTGTCAACGTTTTTCCGGGGATTTTAACATGAGCTGTTTAGAGTATTAACCTCCGAACTTAACAATGCACCATCAAGACAACAGATAAAGACATCAAAAAGGTTATACTTGTCTTTATAATTCGCATGAAATAGAGATAAGAGTCTCCCAACAGATGACATCTACCAGACTTGAACCCCGGTCTCCAGGGGGCTAGGCAGAGTTCACACCACTGCACCACTGAGGCGATGACAATACACAATAATCAATCATCAATAAAGAGGATATACATGACATTAAAATGTATTTGTGTATTTCTATTATTTCCCTTATGTTTTTTTTCATGACGACCAATAAAAAACAACAGTGTTACCCCTTATGCTTTTTTTCATGACGACCAATAAAAAAACGACAGTGTAACCCCTTATGTTTTTTTTCATGACGACCAATAAAAAACGACAGTGTTACCCCTAATGTTTTTTTTCATGACGACCAATAAAAAACAACAGTGTTACCTCTTATGCTTTTTTTCATGACGACCAATAAAAAACGACAGTGTTACCCCTAATGTTTTTTTTCATGACGACCAATAAAAAACAACAGTGTTACCTCTTATGTTTCTTTTGATGACGACCAATAAAAAACAACAGTGTTACCCCTTATGTTTTTTTCATGACGACCAATAAAAAACGACAGTGTTACCCCTTATGTTTTTTTCATGACGACCAATAAAAAACGACAGTGTTACCCCTTATGTTTTTTTTCATGACGACCAATAAAAAACATCAGTGTTACACCTTATGTTTTTTTTCATGACGACCATTAAAAAACGACAGTGTTACCCCTTATGTTTTTTTCATGACGACCAATAAAAAACGACAGTGTTACCCCTTATGTTTTTTTTCATGACGACCAATAAAAAACGACAGTGTTACCCCTTATGTTTTTTGTCATGAAGACCAATAAAAAACGACAGTGTTACCCCTTATGTTTTTTTTCATGACGACCAATAAAAAACGACAGTGTTACCCCTTATGCTTTTTTTCAAGACGACCAATACAAAAACGACAGTGTTACCCCTTAAGTTTTTTTTCATGACGACCAATAAAAAACGACAGTGTTACCCCTTATGTTATTTTTCATGACGACCAATAAAAAACAACAGTGTTACCCCTTATGTTTTTTTTCATGACGATCAATAAAAAACGACAGTGTTACCCCTTATGTTTTTTTTCATGACGACCAATAAAAAACGACAGTGTTACCCCTTATGTTTTTTTCATGACGACCAATAAAAAACGACAGTGTTACCCCTTAAGTTTTTTTTCATGACGACCAATAAAAAACGACAGTGTTACCCCTTATGCTTTTTTTCATGACGAGCAATAAAAAAACGACAGTGTAACCCCTTATGCTTTTTTTCATGACGACCAATAAAAAACGACAGTGTTACCCCTTATGTTTTTTTTCATGACGACCGATAAAAAACGACAGTGTTACCCCTTATGTATTTTTTCATGACGACCAATAAAAAACAACAGTCTTACCCCTTATGTTTTTTTTCATGACGACCAATAAAAAACAACAGTGTTACCCCTTATGTTTTTTTTCATGACGACCAATAAAAAACGACAGTGTTACCCCTTATGTTTTTTCTCATGACGACCAATAAAAAACGACAGTGTTACCCCTTATGTTTTTTTCATGACTACCAATAAAAAACGACAGTGTTACACCTTATGTTTTTTTTCATGACGACCAATAAAATACAACTGTGGCACCCCTGTCAACGTTTTTCCGGGGATTTTAACATGAGCTGTTTAGAGTATTAACCTCCGAACTTAACAATGCACCATCAAGACAACAGATAAAGACATCAAAAAGGTTATACTTGTCTTTATAATTCGCATGAAATAGAGATAAGAGTCTCCCAACAGATGACATCTACCAGACATGAACCCCGGTCTCCAGGGGGCTAGGCAGAGTTCACACCACTGCACCACTGAGGCGATGACAATACACAATAATCAATCATCAATAAAGAGGATATACATGACATTAAAATGTATTTGTGTATTTCTATTATTTCCCTTATGTTTTTTTTCATGACGACCAATAAAAAACAACAGTGTTACCCCTTATGCTTTTTTTCATGACGACCAATAAAAAAACGACAGTGTAACCCCTTATGTTTTTTTTCATGACGACCAATAAAAAACGACAGTGTTACCCCTAATGTTTTTTTTCATGACGACCAATAAAAAACAACAGTGTTACCTCTTATGATTTTTTTCATGACGACCAATAAAAAACGACAGTGTTACCCCTAATGTTTTTTTTCATGACGACCAATAAAAAACAACAGTGTTACCTCTTATGTTTCTTTTGATGACGACCAATAAAAAACAACAGTGTTACCCCTTATGTTTTTTTTCATGACGACCAATAAAAAACGACAGTGTTACCCCTTATGTTTTTTTCATGACGACCAATAAAAAACGACAGTGTTACCCCTTATGTTTTTTTCATGACGACCAATAAAAAACGACAGTGTTACCCCTTATGTTTTTTTTCATGACGACCAATAAAAAACATCAGTGTTACCCCTTATGTTTTTTTTCATGACGACCATTAAAAAACGACAGTGTTACCCCTTAGGTTTTTTTCATGACGACCAATAAAAAACGACAGTGTTACCCCTTATGTTTTTTTTCATGACGACCAATAAAAAACGACAGTGTTACCCCTTATGTTTTTTGTCATGACGACCAATAAAAAACGACAGTGTTACCCCTTATGTTTTTTTTCATGACGACCAATAAAAAACGACAGTGTTACCCCTTATGCTTTTTTTCAAGACGACCAATACAAAAACGACAGTGTTACCCCTTAAGTTTTTTTTCATGACGACCAATAAAAAACGACAGTGTTACCCCTTATGTTATTTTTCATGACGACCAATAAAAAACAACAGTGTTACCCCTTATGTTTTTTTTCATGACGATCAATAAAAAACGACAGTGTTACCCCTTATGTTTTTTTTCATGACGACCAATAAAAAACGACAGTGTTACCCCTTATGTTTTTTTCATGACGACCAATAAAAAACGACAGTGTTACCCCTTAAGTTTTTTTTCATGACGACCAATAAAAAACGACAGTGTTACCCCTTATGTTTTTTCTCATGACGATCAATAAAAAACGACAGTGTTACCCCTAATGTTTTTTTTCATGACGACCAATAAAAAACGACAGTGTTACACCTTATGTTTTTTTTCATGACGACCAATAAAAAACGACAGTGTTACCCTTTACGTTTCATTTGATAAAAACGACAGTGTTACCCCTTGTGCTATTTTCCCATGATGACTGATGAAAAACAACAGTGTTACCCCTTATATTGTGTTTGCCAAGGACAAATTTTTTTTTTTTCAAATATGTTTTTTTTCATGACGACCAATAAAAAACAACAGTGTTACCCCTTGTGTTTTTTTTCATGACGAACAATTATGTTTATTTCATGACGGCCGATAAAAAACGACAGTTACCCCTTATGTTTTTTTCTTGATGACCAATAAAAAACGACAGTGTTACCCCTTACGTTTTTTTTCATGACGACCAATAAAAAACGACAGTGTTACCCCTTATGTTTTTTCTCATGACGACCAATAAAAAACGACAGTGTTACCCCTTATGTTTTTTTCATGACTACCAATAAAAAACGACAGTGTTACACCTCATGTTTTTTTTCATGACGACAGATAAAAAAAGACAGTGTTACCCTTTAAGTTTCATTTGATAAAAACGACAGTGTTACCCCTTGTGCTATTTTCCCATGATGACTGATGAAAAACAACAGTGTTACCCCTTCTATTGTATTTGCCAAGGACAATTTCTTCTTTTTTTTTCAAATATGTTTTTTTTCATGACGACCAATAAAAAACAACAGTGTTACCCCTTGTGTTTTTTTTCATGACGAACAATTATGTTTATTTCATGACGGCCGATAAAAAACGACAGTTACCCCTTATGTTTTTTTTCTTGACGACCAATAAAAAACGACACTGTTACCCCTTATATTTTATTTGACAAAGACAACAGTGTTACCCTAAATGTTTTTTTTCATGACGACCAATAAAAAACAACAGTGTTACCCTTTGTGTTTTTCATGACTACCAATAAAAAACAACAGTGTTACCCCTTATGTTTTTTTTCATGACGACCAATAAAAAACAACAGTGTTACCCCTTATTTATTTTTTCTTGACGACCAATAAAAAACGACACTGTTACCCCTTATATTTTATTTGACAAAGACAACAGTGTTACCCTTTATGTTTTTTTTCATGATGACCAATAAAAAACAACAGTGTTACCCCTTATGTTTTTTTTCATGACGACCAATAAAAAACAACAGTGTTACCCCTTGTGGTTTTTTTCATGATGACCAAAGAAAAACAACAGTGTTACCCCTTATATTTTATTTGACAAAGACAACAGTGTTACCCCTTATGTTTTTCTTCATGATGACCAATAAAAAACAACAGTGTTACCCCTTATGGTTTTTTTCATGACGACCAAAGAAAAATGACAGTGTCACCCCTCATGTTTCATTTGATAAAAACAACATTGTTACCCCTTATTTTTTTTTCATGACGACCGATAAAAAACGACAGTGTTACCCCTTATGTTTCATTTGATTAAAACGACAGTGTTACCCCTTATATTGTATTTGCCAAGGACAATTTTTTTTTCATGACGAACAATTATGTTTATTTCATGACGGCTGATAAAAAACGACAGTTACCCCTCATGTTTTTTTTCTTGACGACCAATAAAAAACGACACTGTTACCCCTTATATTTTATTTGACAAAGACAACAGTGTTACCCTAAATGTTTTTTTTCATGACGACCAATAAAATACAACAGTGTTACCCTTTATGTGTTTTCCATGACTACCAATAAAAAACAACAGTGTTACCCCTTATGTTTTTTTTCACGACGACCAATAAAAAACAACAGTGTTACCCCTTATGTGTTTTTGATGACGACCAATAGAAAACAACAGTGTTACCCCTTATGTTTTTTTTCATGACGACCAATAGAAAACAACAGTGTTACCCCTTATGTTTTTCTTCATGATGACCAATAAAAAACAACAGTGTTACCCCTTATGGTTTTTTTCATGACGACCAAAGAAAAATGACAGTGTCACCCCTCATGTTTCATTTGATAAAAACGACATTGTTACCCCTCATTTTTTTTTCATGACGACCGATAAAAAACGACAGTGTTACCCCTTATGTTTCATTTGATTAAAACGACAGTGTGTTACCCCTTGTGTTTTTTATCATGACGACGAAAGAAAAACAACAGTGTTACCCCCTATGTTTTATTTGATAAATATCTACAGTGTTACCCCTTTTGTTTTTTTCATGACGACCAATAAAAAACAACAGTGTCATAGATCGCTACCTAGCAGAGAGTTGTAAGCACTTTCCACCCTTTTCAGTGGAGGAATTCGACTCCCCAAGCAATGTTATACTTAAAAGGAGCAAGTAAGTTACATATTAATTTAGTCTTTCGGCCTGTAGCATATAAACAAAATGAAGCAACTGTCCCATATTTCTAACTGCATTTGAAGTAGACATTGAGACTCACAAAAAATGGACGCTATAGGACAGTGATCATGATTGTCAACAATGGGTCAAATAGCCATGGCTGGTGGAATGGCCATGAAGTAGGTCTGCATAGTGTAAGCTTGTTCAGACCCTGCAAGTCAGGATGTAGGCTATGAATCTGAATGAAAAGTAGGTAAATAGGTAGTGGCCATCCCCAAAATGCACCAGAATACAGGAAATCAAATCTATTAAATTCAAAAATAAATATGGGGGGGGGGGGGGCACCTCAGACCCCCTGTCTGTTACTGTGCCCCACCAACATGTTTGATCGTCAGCCGCCACTGAGAATGACCAATGGAAATAATTCTCTGCACAATTTGAATTGTGTTTAAATATGGTACAGTGGTCATTTGTTTAGCCAATTCATGTTAAACAATGAGGGTTTTGATTGACCCGAGGGAGAGGGGGCCTTTGATCGAGCGTTTGTGTTTTTTTTGTTTTTGTTATCATTCCATTATTGGCCTAATCAGAGGAGAAATCTATTCCATAAACAGACATTTTACAGGCCTTTACTACACTGGTCTTCTCAATGCCGTGGAACGCTCCGTTCACTTGCATGGGTAGCAGTCCGGTAACTTGTCATCCCCAGCGTCTTCGGTTGCTAAGCGACGTCAACGTCTTATAGCAGACTATTTCACTGCTGATCAACACTACGAATGCTGGTAACGAATAAATTGTAAAAAAGACACACCATGTGAAGTTCTTTGCCAAATAAGATTTGAAAAGCTTTCGGAGTAGTACACTTTGACATTTTAATACAGTTCAGCGAGAAAGGCGACGAAGAATAAGAAGGGGGCGTTCCAGTCTGCGTAAACGGGAACTCCCACCACACGAGAACGCCCATTTGTGTCTGCAGTGGGATGATATTGCTTTGCAGCAATCAAACCTGTGCGATGTCTTTTCTCCGCGTGAAGGAGATAAGGATGGGTCAACATCGACATCTGGTGGTGGATGTCAGCCACTGCACAACGCTCCGCTCACAAAACGGCAAGTCGCCCAACATCCCGTTAACGGCTATTCACGGTCATTATTACAGAGTAAATAAAGATTCGTATTCTTGTTGATTGCTGTCATAGGGCCTGTGAATTCCTAACTTTTTTTTAAACTGTACTTTCCGTTATTGTTTAAGGGACACAGACTTCATTTACATAATCTATCTGGCCAACATTCCAGTAGGATAGCCTTTTTTCTCAGCGGATAGGGGTACTCATTTAATTACTGGCTGAGATCAGGCTGAAAATAATTAACAATAAAATTGTGATAAAATTAAATGACTTACTGTAATTAGCATACTAGTAGGTCCAGCCTAATGAGCCTATAAGAGTTAGATAACGCACAGGTCTATACTAAACTTTCATAGGCTATTGAGACAATAGCCTTCCTACAAGTAGACTTGTTCATAAGCACATGAATCAGTCATCCATTTTTACAAACACACAATCAGCATTCCATCCATATCCATCCAGATTTAACCAACACACATAACGTTCATTTCTCAACCTGCTGCAGACTATAGAGGTTCTGCAATAGTCCTACAATCAAAGTAGAACGGATTTCACCAAGGGTAGGCCTATGCGTAAAAAAAATACCTATCTACATATCGCTATGAATTATAACAGGTCTTGGCCTTATTTACGACCATGACACTCAATAAATCCGCAAAGCCACACTGCAATCCTTCGCGTCCTGCGAAATATCCAGAGAAAGTCTACCAAACGGATGAGAAATCCTGGTCGCTCTGCTGCCCCTTCGTGGCTCAACCCTATATCTGCACCCCCAGTCGTCCGCAGACCAGAGATTGGGTGTTTTTTAAGTTTTCTTGGCACAGGCTCACAGCCACCCGGCGTCTCCGTCCTCGCGGTCTCTTCGGAACCGTGGAATTTCAGAGTTCTTATCTCGGCCTGCACGTTGCTTATCGGTGACCACCAACAAACAGCATTGTCTGCGATTGAGCCAAAGGACAAAAAAACTTTATACACGCGACTCCTCCAGGGAGGGGGGAGGCGGGAGGGGGAGGAGGAGTGGGGTGCAGGGAAGCACTGGTATATAAAGTCTTTGGGCTTGCTCGTGTGGGTACACATCACTAGACCTCGAGACTTCGATTCGCCGAGAGACGCAACTAAAAAGACGCTCCTGCAACAGATCGATTCAACGCTTTTCTCCACAAGTTCAAGAAGAACAAGTGGATTTTCGTGACTTCTACCTGTAGGATTATTACTTTCGCGCAAAAAAATTTTTGTGAGAAAGACAAGCCAAGAGGAGTGGTCCAGTTAGAAATACGTCTAAAGATGGATTTACGCGTGGTGACCTCCCTGCTGTCCGTCATGTTGGCCGCGGTGTTGAACACAGGTAAATAGTCAACGATTCACTCATTTAGCTTTGGATTGTGTATTTAGCATGCCAGTTCTTAACACGTGTACAACTATTTAATGCGCTCCGTGAGAAGAGTAGATGCGGACTTTCAAGTCAAGTGTCAAAGTTTAACTACAAGCTGTCGTTTCCAAATGTCTAGCTTTTTGCACTCATGCATGACGACCTATACGATACTATCCAGCCATGACGATGAGGGAAACATTTGCTGAAATTAAATACGTTTCTTTCTTTCCCCTTATCGCAGTTGTGTCTGCTCCCGCGAGCGAGGTCCCCGCGGCCAGCCTCGTGAGCCACGTCAGGAACAAGCGATGCTCGTGCGCGACCTTCCTCGACCACGAGTGCGTCTACTTCTGTCACCTGGACATCATCTGGGTCAACACGCCAGAGTGAGTAGCCCCCACTGCTTAACAACTAGATCCAACATCATCATTGTTTATCTTCATGTTAGTTAGTTAGTTAGTTAGTTAGTTAGTTAGTTACCCTATATTTTTAGTAGAATCGTGACTAATATCATTGAATTGTTTCTCTACAGGCGCATCGTCTCGTACGGGCTAGGAAACATGCCGAGAAGGAGGCGCTCTGCCGGGGTGCCCCCCGCTAAGAGCCACGGGGGGGCCCGCTGCAGGTGCCTCAAGGGAAACGACAGCGCCTGTAACAACTTCTGTCAGCCGGAACACCAACTCAGGTACGGCATATTGTGTCATATTGTGGCGATGTCTGCTATAGCCGTGTTCTAATTGTATGTTATAACGCTTAGATCAAACACATGGCTCGGAGCCTTTTTAAAGTCAGATCTAGCCCGTAGCACCAATGTGTTAAGAGTACAATAATAATAATAGATATGGAATTATATATACATAATATAATTGTTCTCCCACGTAATTGTTTCCACTCCGCTGCACACACGCACACTTGTTTGTGTTGCGCGACACGCCATGAAATATGAGTCCTGTCATCTAATCACGGTTTCCGACGCCTTTTATCCTGCAGGCAAAACAAGACGTCGCTCGGCAAGAAGATCCGTCGCGCGGAGGGCGAGCGCTGCTCCGGGGCTGGCTGCGCGCGCACACCGAGGATGAAAAGGTACGGAAGAAAAAAACGAAATTCTTCGGTGACAGTCGGAGGCACGCAGAAAAGAGGGGAAATACCTGGGGTTTATTTTGCACAATAAACCCACAGATAATTATTTACGCTCACGCAATGCGAAGGCGTGGGAGCGAGTGTGTTTCTTGGCAGGCGGACCAATTCTCGTACTAGCCTACTGTAAGGGATTACTCCACGTGTTGACGGACAGGTTTAAAGTGAAGGGTTTCTAACTAGACTATCCCTCAAGCCACGGATTTAATATCCGACGTCACGACGACAAACGTTGGTTTTATCCCCTAGGTCTTAAATTATTGACGGTTTGTCTTCCATTTTGGTCGATGAGTTGTCCTAAAATAGACGTAGTCCCGCCACATTCCCCCCTGGCCAAACTGTCAGAGTGAAGCAGTAATGGAGGCTCGGCGTCTTTCAGGTCCCGTCATGTCGTCTCTACACCGGGCTGACCTGCTCCCGGCGGGGGATGGGCTGCTGTTGCTACTCATCGACTCGCACATAAAAGCCCAAAACATACACACAGAATCGACCCCGCATTCACCAGAAAAACCACATATGTGACATGTCGAAGACACCTTTTGACTTGTTTTTCGAAGTATGTTGAAGTCTACGCTGTTGACTGACAGCCGTGTGAACCGCTTCACCCCAGATAATCCTAAACGCGTCCACTTATAACCCCAAAGTTCAGGTATGTGTGGTGTTTTACGGACACTTTGAGTACTCACCGACGTCCTCCTTTTCTTGTGTTTTTTAACAGGAGAACAAACGGGGAAAACATGACGAAAACGCCGTCGCTGGTAGCACTGCGCGCCGTGGCGCAGACCCGCGGCGTCCTGGAGGCGTGGAGGACGAGGAGGTGGAGGAGGGCGGCGGAGGAGGGGCACGTCGCATCCTAGACAGCCTCGGCAGCACCTCCTCAAACCACTAACCCAGCCTCCTCACTGTTACGGAGAGAGGACGCCATCAGCGACAGAAGCTAGAGAATGAAGCGGCATTACGGCCTAGCGGGCGGCAGTGGGGGGTCGTAACTTGACCCTAAAATGGCCGCCGTGGCCGGCAGAGCGCTGGCCAATGGACTCGCTCGGTTCCACACTTCCTCTGGAAGGGGAAGGCAGGCAGGAGTTCTGCTAACGGGTGGAAAGACTGAACTGAAGGGGGCTTGGACCCTCGGGGACTTGAAGGTCTTGGACAGCATGGGGTCTCAGAGTGAGCAGGGTGACTGAGTGAAAACGCAAAGACCGCTCAAAGACCACTGTTACTCTTCACAACGTCATCTGTCGACCTCCGAAGAGAACACTCCAGCGGAACGTCAGAAGCGTTCTTCTGTTGGGAGGGTTCTTCACGAAGATGATTGTACTAATATACAGTGTGGACGTCTAAATATTACACAGCGAGAGGCCTCTCTACGGGCGTGTGTGAAGAGCTGTTAAAGCGATCCATGTGGTCGCTGAAAGAAAGATGTTTTGTCAATGACTGAATTCACCCAAAAAGGGGCACATTTTTTACTCATAAGTTATTATTACTCTACGTATATTATGACTGTTATGCTGTTTATTTATTCACATGTTACAGAATGTACTCTTCTAAGGACCATATTGGTTGTCCGTGTCGATGTTTCGCTCTTTTATCATTTCTATGAAATGTGTTGCCATCAAGTTGCCCTGATTCAGGCCGAACTTTAAACTTTAAACTTTAAACATAAAAAATGTTTCACACCAAAGAAAACTAAAGTTGTTCTGTGTTTTTGCATTTTCTCCTCTTTTTCACATCAACATATAATCTGTAGGCCGACATTGTTTCAAATTTGCAACAATGTCTATATATTATATTTTATAAATTGGATTCAATTTATAAAATATAGTTGCTACCACTGTAGGTTGAAGAATTTCAACCTTTAGTGATGGCCTCAGGTTAAGAAGCCACGCTATCAGAATACATGAATGTTAACCAGGAGTAGGGTGTAAACTGGACTGCCTTGGTCAACACACGATCTCAAGGGAAGTGCTATCAAACACCAGGTTTTGATGTTTTGTGTGTTAAGTAAAGGAAAGAGAGATAGATAGAGACATGGATAGAAAGAAAGAGAGAGAGGGGTAGAGAGACATGGAGAGACAGAGCGACATGGAGAGACAGAGAGAGAGAGAGATGGAGAGAGAAACAGCAGTGTGTGTGTGTGTGTGTGTGTGTGTGTGTGTGTGTGTGTGTGTGTGTGTGTGTGTGTGTGTGTGTGTGTGTGTGTGTGTGTGTGTGTGTGTGTGTGTGTGTGTGTGTGTGTGTGTGTGTGTGTGTGTGTAAGAAATAGAGAGAGATCCATTTAAAGGAGAGCAAATAAAGAGAGCGAGAATCCTAGAAAGTGTTCCTCTTGGAGCCCAGGAAGGCAAAGCCATACAAACACATTTCTCTAATCTAAACGCCAAACCTCTTACACACACACAAACACACCACCGTTCCACACCCAGCTCACACACACACAGCAACTGGGCTTACATTTTAATAATAATATCTAGCACACTCTATTTGTAGTCACTGTATTGTATTGCATTGCATTGTTTCGTATCTGCTATATTGTGACCGTCCTCTTGGGTTACAGTGGGTTTGGATGGGGAACAAACAGGCTGGATGACTGTTCTGAAGAAGCGTGACTCAGACTCACACAAAGCCACATTCTCACAGAGCCGCTGCCAAGAGACATGCTTAAGGATACAGCCCTTATTTATTAGTTAACACATTAAGGAAATGGTCCCATGCAGGTATTATCATGATTTGTATGAGTATGCTGCACGATTTGAACCACGTGAAGATGATGACCCTAACCCTAACCCCATGAACCGGAATATAGGGAGCGTTACACATACCTTAACACCCCACGTTGCTTTAACACGTATAACTTATAAGACTTATAGTCTTATCAAATAAGAAATATTTGATAAGGTCCAACAAAAATGTATCTGAAACTCATCTGTTACCGAGCGAAAAGGTGGAAACCATAAACTGAGAACGAAAATACCTTATCTCACCGGGCCGGTGAGATAAGGTATTTTCGTTCCTCAGTTTATGGTTTCCACCTTTTCGCTCGGTAACACAAAGAAAATCCGCTGTCTCCATCCGACCCTGGGACAAATCAGTGCTGATTTCTGTAACAATAAACTATTGATTCGTGCTGAAATTATATTGATTCACTGTTAGGGTGTTTTTGTATTTTCTCAAGTATCAGTTAGCCATTTTTGATCGCCGTTGCTGATACAACGACAAGTTTTTACAAAGTGCTTAATAATAACCTGGCAGGAATAAAACATGTTTTAAGCTGACACCGAGATACATTGGAGCCAAAACAAACACTAAAGAAAACAAAGAAATTAGTTTCAAAGATCAAAAGGAATCAGGGTCGCTGAGATACGTTTGAGAACTCTAATGCAACAACTCGTGGTCACAACATACGTTCAGTGATGTTAGGGTGTCTCTAGAGCAGGACAGAGAAGGATCACAAGGTCGCAGCCACAGGCAGTCGCTGCTAAGCCTGATTGGTCAGCGCAACGTTGGCATGTTGGCGTCGGACACAAGGTTATGTTACTTACATTTTTGATGAACGAACGAATCCTACCACCATGACTTCACACGCACGCACACGCACACGCACGCACACGCACGCACGCACACACACACACACACACACGCACGCACACCGCACGCGCACACGCACACACACACACACACACACACACACACATACGCATGGGCGAAACGCACACAAACAAACACACTCACACAAACAAACACAGCCCTTGTTGGATTTGATCCAGAATCTTCTGGGTGGGAGTTGATAACCCTAATTAAGTTCCCAGGCGTCATCGTGTAACCAGAAACAATTAGGCAAAGATAAAAGACAAAACAACCGATTTTGCAACGCATTTACACAAGTCCTCTCCCTGCCCTCTATCTCTCCCTCCACCTAACCACCGTCCGACGTGTGAGTAAGCGGTTGGCCATTGGAAGGGTTAATGGATTGTCATGCGGACGACTGTGCTCTCGAAGAGGTTAATAAACCTCGTTCCATCGGGGCCGCGTGTCCCTAACAATGGCACTCAGCGTGCAAGGTTAGCCTCTGTGCGTAAGGGATTCCCCCTGAGACGGTCGCTTCTGGCGGAGCTCATTAGCCCGTTGAATAGGGCCCGGCACCAGCATAATAGCCCATTACAACGCGTGGAATCTCTCGGCATTCTCTATCTCTCTCTCTCTCTCTCTCTCCTCTCTCTCTCTCTCTCTCTCTCTCTCCTCCTCTCTCCCTCTCTCCCTCTCTCTCTCTCTCTCTCTCTCTCTCTCTCTCTCTCTCCCTCTCTCCCTCTCTCTCTCTCTCTCTCTCTCTCGCTCGCTCTCTCTCTCGCTCGGGCTCCGGAGTCGAACAATGGGATCTGTGCGGTGGAAAAAACCCGCTGGGAGCAGTGTGAAGCGACCAGGCTAGCGCGCCGTCCAAACCGACGCCCTTACGTTCACTTCGCACAGCCTTGTTTTGTTCCAGAGCTCACCTCCGGGGGCCGGAGGTGAGCTCTCACGACATGGGGGAGGCAGGGAAGGAGGGGGGAGGGGGCGGGGGGGGGGGAGGGTTCAGGGTCATCCCGATACCAACCCTGACCTGGTCGTCTCCCTCTCCTTCAGGACGAGACTGCTCAGGTAACCAGGAGAAACCGCTATCAAATCCCCCGTGTTAGCTAGCCCGCGTTAGCTAGCATTGGCCATTGCTAGACATAGATATATATACTGACTAGATATCGCCTGAGCTGCGCTGTTCAGTGGAACGTATGCGTCAATGCCGCCGCCATCTTGTCGCGCGGTGACCACCCACCTGACCCATCAACGTTCATTCATTCAAGTGGGTGGTTACCCCGAGGCAAGATGGTGGCATCGTTGACGCAAGCTTGGAAGCAGAATGCAATATGGAGTCAGTATATATGTCTATGATTGTTACTTTGCAATAGTTAACGTTGACCGCTAACATCTTCGCTAACAGCCTCACCTCGCTCGAGTACAGCAATGAACATTTCTTGGCTAACACGGCTGACACACTTTCTCCAGCCCCCTAGTGCATCATGGGAACTGGGGCAGTTATATCGAGCCAGGTCTCGAAATAATCCCTTAAATCACTCTTATGTAATAATATTATTATTACGTGGATGTCAGTTAAACGCCCTCAAAGTACCCTCCCTGACAGACAGGAATGCCGGGTAGATGTGTCGGCTTGAGGTCTGTGTGGTTGAGGCGGTGCTGGTGCTGGTGCTTGCTTGTATAACATGACTTGGCCCTAATTCACACCTCAGACCGTCGCAGGGCAGCACAGACACACCTCCAGAAGGGGAATGTTCAGAATGTGCGGAATTATACACCATTTCAGCTGTTTTTTTCTTTTTTTGGCCCTTTCTCCCAACCTTCCTCGTCCCCCCCCTTCTTGAAAGTGTTTACCTGAGCTAATTGAATCCCTGTCATGGAGAAGATATGTTCTCTCTCTCTCTCTCTCTCTCTCTCTCTCTCTCTCTCTCTCTCTCTCTCTCTCTCTCCATCCTCTCTCTTTCTCTCCCTCTCCCTCTCTCTCTCTCTCTCTCT
>NC_082403.1:4376941-4391941 GCF_031168955.1 Gadus macrocephalus
TCTGTCTCCGTCTCTCTCGTCTCTCCCCCGCTCTCTCTCTCTCTCTCTCTCTCTCTCTCTCTCTCTCTCTCTCTCTCTCTCTCTCTCTCTCTCTCTCTGTGTCTCTCTCTCTCTCTCTCTCTCTCTCTCTCTCTCTCTCTCTCTCTCTCTCTCTCTCTCTCTCTGTGTCTCTCTCTCTCTCTCTCTCTCTCTCTCTCTCTCTCTCTCTCTCTCTCTCTCTCTCTCTCTCTCTCTCTCCAGAGAAGCAGCGGACCCCCAGTCCCCCCACCTGGGCAATGATCGGGGGGATCCTGGGCTCCCTGGCCGTGATCGGCATCATCATCTTCATCGTCTACTTCATCCGCAAGCGCCAGCTAGACGAGTATGTCACTTCCTGTCTCCCCCTCCCTGTCTCCCTCCTCTGTCTCCCCCTCCCTGTCTCCCCCTCCCTGTCTCCCCCTCTCTGTCTCCCCCTCCCTGTCTCCCCCTCTCTGTCTCCCCCTCCCTGTCTCCCCCTCCCTGTCTCCCTCCCCTGCCTCCCCCTCCCTGTCTCCCCCTCCCTGTCTCCCCCTCCCTGTCTCTCTCCCCACTCGGCAGTGGAATGTATGTTGAGTTATTTTTAACCAATGTTTGCTAATATTAGCTCATGAGCTAGTTTAGCTTGTTAACATTATCGGTGCGCTCGTTAGCATTAAAACAAACAGCTCTTTTATGACGCCGACCACAGGCCCACCCCTGTTGGTGTGACCTCCCCCCCCCCCCCCCCCTCCAACCAACGCAGAACCCAGCTCCGACATGACGTCATCGCCCCCATAAAACCCTCTAGGATCAATAACAGTAAACTTCCCAATCCAGGGCACTTAATATACGCACTTACTGTGTGTCGTACGCCCAGGCACTTAAAAAAAGTGCTTAGCATTGTGTAGCATCTTATCCTAGCTATATTTGTTGTGTGCGGGGAATGGGTTAACATAGTGATTGTTAGTGCTTGGCACTTGGTTCTATGAAAATCCTTACTGTACCGACAGCGATATATTGTTGTTCCTCTTTCTTCTGACAAATGTTGTTATTGTAGGTCTCTTTGGATAAAAGCATCTGCTAAACGGCCTGAATATAAATGTAAATGTTCCGTTCTTTACTAAGACCCGCTCTGGCGTTCTGTCTAATTTCCGATCTTCGTCATCGCCCGGAAACATCCATTTAGTTCCACTCCAGCAACAACGATCGCTTTGATTTGATTTGATTACTCCTCTCATCCCTGTGATTCCCTCTCGTCCAATCAGCGGTCCTCCCAAGCACAAGCCGCCGCCCCCGGTCAAGGCCGGCAGCTCTACAGACGTGGTGAGTGACCGGGGTGTCCGCCAATCAATGTTAATGGTCGCGGCGCTCACGAACAACACCCACAGGCGCACTGTCCATTAACGCGCCCGGCCGGGCCTAATGGCTATTGATTGGTCGCTAAGTGGAGCTACACGTGTCAACATGATGTTACTGCTGTAAGCAGAGGCCATCCCTCCCTCCCACGGCCTCACCCCTCTCTCTCCCCCTCTCCCCCTGTCACACCCTGCAGTCTTCTGCTTTCATTTCATCACCTTATCTCCTCTCCTTCCCCGCTTCAGCTCTTCTCTCCTCTCGCCATCTCACCTTCTCTCCTAACCTCACCTTTCCTCTCCTCTCCTCCTTTTCTCACGCCTCCTTCCTTCTCTTCTCTCCCTTGTCTCTCTCTTCTCCCCCTCGTCTCACCCCTCTCCCGCACCTCCTTCCCTCCCCCTCTTCCCCCTCCCTTACTTTCTCATCCTCTCCTCTCGCCATCTCACCTTCTCTCCTAACCTCACCTTTCCTCGCCTCCTTTTCTCCCCCCTCTCCCCCTCCCTCTTCTCCTCCCTCCCCCCTCTCTCCCTCCTCCCTCCCCCCTCCTCCCTCTCTCCCTCTCTTACTCAGTGCTCACACCCGGAGCCAGGCCGGTTTACTGCAGCTTGCGTCCACATCACATGTCGTCATTAAGGCGTCGTTAGCTCTAGTGTTTAGCGCATAGCATTTAGCGCATAGCATTTAGCTCCAGCGTTCAGCTCCAGCGTTAAGTGCCTAGCGTTTAGCTCCAGCGTTTAGCGCCCAGCGTTTAGCTCCAGTATTTAGCGCCTAGTGTTAAGCGCCTCGCGTTTAGCTCCAGCGTTTAGCCCCTAGCGTTTAGCTCCAGTATTTAGCGCCTAGCATTTAACGCCTAGCGTTTAGCGCCTAGCATTTAGCGCCTAGCGTTTAGCTCCAGCGTTTAGTTCCATTGTTTAGCTCCCAGCGTTTACCTCCAGCGTTTAGCGGCTATTTAGCGCCCAGAGTTTAGCGCCTAGCGTTTATCCTAGCGACCTAAGGCTGAGGGCGAGGGACAATCAGGGAGCGGTCGATACGGCCGCCGCCGCCGCCGCCGCCGCCGCCGCCGACTGCTAAGTGCTGCAGGAACAAGTCAGTAGGAGGCCAAGCTCGCTGGACACGGGCCAGACGGGATCATTACTCCCCAGAAAAGTAGTTTTTGGTGGCGGTGGAGCCCGGTGGGATCGGGGGAGGGGTGGGGGGGGGGGGGGTGAAGGGGTCCTGAGCGAGGGGGATGAGGAGGGGCTGCCGGGCGGGCCTGTAGTGCGTCCTTCACAGCGTCCCAGGACTGTGTGCGTCTGAGATGTGTGCGTCTGTGGGGTGTGTGTCTGTAGAGGTGTGTGTGTCTGTAGGGGAGCCCAGGGCCGTCGTAAAGGGGTGAAAGGTGATGACGATTCTAGGGGCCCACAGCCCAGGGGGGGCCCACAAAAAAAAAAAAATAATAATAATAATAATTAACTACCAGCCCATAGTACTCGGGCCCCCCCCCCCCGTCAACAATTCAGCGCAGGGGGGCCCATCAGTACCTCTTGTATAGGGGCCCAGGTGCAACGGCCCTGGGGGAGCCTGTGTGTGTCTGAAGAGTGTGTGTCTGAGGTGTGTGTGTCTGTGGAGTGTGTGTCTGTAGAGGAGCCTGTGTGTGTCTGAAGAGTGTGTGTCTGAGGTGTGTGTGTCTGAGAGGTGTGTGTGTCTGAGAGGTGTGTGTGTGTCTGTAGGGGAGCCTGTGTGTGTCTGAAGAGTGTGTGTCTGAGGTGTGTGTGTCTGAGAGGTGTGTGTCTGTAGAGGAGCGTGTGTGTGTGTCTGAGGTGTGTGTGTCTGAGAGGTGTGTGTGTGTCTGTAGGGGAGCCTGTGTGCGTCTGAGGCGTGTGAGTTTCTGAGAGGTGTGCGTCTGCCGAGTGTGTATGTGTGTGTGTGTCTGAGGCGTGTGTATCCGTAGAGGAGCCCGTTGTAGACACAAGGCCGTGCAGAGTGCCTCACACAGCGAGGGTCCCCAGCAGCTGTTAGAGAGGCGTCGGGAGGAAGGGGAGATGGTGGGGGAGGAACTCTGCTGCACACACACATCTGATACAAATGTGAGGCTGTGTGTGTGTGTTCTGTGTCTGCAGTCTGTACTCTGTGCCCCGTGAACTGGGTCGGGGCTATCTGGTTCTGTGTTTTGTGTGGTTCTGTGTTGTGTGGTTCTGTGTTTTGTGCTTCTTTGTGGTTCTGTGCGGTTGTGTAATGTGTGTTTCCGGGCGGTATGGTTCTGTGTTGTGTGGTTTTGCGTTGTGTGTTTCTGTGCAGTATGGTTCTGTGTGGTGTGGTTCTATGTTGTGTGACTCTGGTGTGGTTCTAAGGTGTGTGGTTCTATGTTGTGTGACTCTGGTGCGTTATGTGTGGTTCTATGTGGTGTGGTTCTATGTTGTGTGACTCTGGTGCGTTCTGTTTGGTTCTATGTTGTGTGGTTCTATGCTGTGTGGTTCTAGGTTGTGTGGTTCTATGTTGTGTAACTCTTTTGCGTTGTGTTCTCAGCTCAGCAAGCTGGGTAATCAGGAGACGGCTCCTCTCAGCCCAGGAGAGGTCTACTACGAGACCGGGGGGGGGGAACCCGTCACGGTAACACACACACACACACACACACACACACACAGGTTTAAATTCTTTTATTTGGATCTACAAGCAAAACAAAGTTTTCTTTTTTTTGATCCAAACATTAATTAGAAGGTTTCAATCTGAAAACTAACCAGACACCGAATGTGCAAAATGCTTAAGCACGCAGAGGAGTAGAGATGAAATGATGATGGTTTAGCTGAGGTTAAAGCATTGCATCTGACAATATGGCATTCAGGGATAGACAACACAACGTCTCTTCCAGATGTGGAGGCTGCCTATGGTCGCTGAGACTGAGCAGAATTGTAGAACTCTTTTCGCATCAGCCTTTTGCAGCCCACCCATCTGCAAACCTCGGAGCACAACGTTGTGTACATGCCCCAGACTTCCGAACACAAGTAGGATTAATTGGCAGTTATATCCTAGAGCTGTGATACATTCTACCAATGGCTGGTATTTCATGAATTTGGATGTGAAGCAAGTGTCCATATACAGATCAAACGCACAGCCTATTTCAAAGATGGTAACTGATTTTCTGGCTTGGTTAATGAAAACAATGTCTGGGGTGTTTGGGATGTTACACAGTATGTTGTTATCAGTACAATTATGATCAAACCAGTTCGATTTCACAGTGCTGTGCTTATACATGTGTGTTGTTCTGTCCTGTACTTGTCTGAGTTCTTGTGAGACCAAGTCCACCAGACGGTCATGTCTGGCGATGTACAGTCCTTTGTAAAAGCTACAGCCGTTTAGGATATGAGCCATTGTCTCTTTATTTTCTGGGGTGGGATGTAGGATGCAGTGTGGGTTGTGTTGTGACGGATACCAGATTGCCAGGTTGTATTTTGTTGGCAATACCTGTAAGCGGGCCTTAATGCAAAAGATAAGGACGTCCTCTCCAATGGTCGTGTTTGAGAGGATAGAGTGGGACACAGAGTGGTTTGCAAAGGGTAGCAGTGCCAGTTTGCCCTGCAGGCTTAAGCTAGTCCAATGCTGTGCACTCTCTTCTACTTTCATTCTTAGCATTGTGGCTCTCGCTGTTTTGATTGACAGCTCGTGTTGCCCATCTTCCTGTTCAAAGGTCGCGCATACATTGATGAGCGGGTCCATGACGACAGAGTTCAGTGCAACAGGTGTACCATCGGGCCCCGCCCACTTCAGATTTATTCTTGAGCGGTGGCACAGGTCATTGAGATCCATCCAGTCTGACCGCACACCGAAGCCTGCAGTTCTGATGTCCAGTTTTCCATTATCTTTTATTTTGAATCCGAGGAATTGCCGCTCATTCTCCTTCGCAGGTGGGATTTTGCGTCGCTGCATATGCAGGAGGAGTGATTCACGGGCCATTTCCCGGACTGTCACGTCGTCGCAGTTGAGCATCTTGAGGAGGTGGTTGGTTCTGGTGGCGGTGTAGACCCACTCAATGTTTGGGACTCCGAGACCTCCATCACCGCGGGCTTGGAAGATGATGTCACGGGTCGAGTGGGTGTTTAAGCCAAGCCATTTCCTCCCCAGGCTCACCGTCTTGTTTGTCATCTCTGTGAGGATGTTCTGAGGTATATGGATGTTTGCAAACAGGTGTTGGATTTTTTAAAGAGCGACTTCTCTGATTGCCTGGAATTTCAATAAAATCGGGAGGGGGGATGAATCGATGAGGTCGAGTCTGACAGTGTAGTCATTAGTCAGCTCTTTGACCTGTTCTTCCCAGTCGCCAGCGACATTGAATTTATGGCCTACATATGGGTGTGTTTCATGCCTTGAGTAGACGCGGATTGGGTTCTGCATTATTGTGAAGGACGGTCCTCCTCTCATAGAACGCAGCACATTTGGTGTGTTTTACCTCCAATCTTGACCACTGTATGAATTCCTCAGTGCGGTGGAGCATTGGGTGGATTACGCTCTCGTCCCGTGATGAGATCGCTACATCGTCAGCATATCCCTGCTGGATTTGGTGACCTGACTCCTTCAGGTGCGTACTGGCGCATCCACTTGATCCAGTGATTGATTGCTAGGATGAAATTCACCGCACTCCAGGGGCATCCTGTTTTAATACCAACATCCAGCTGAATGGGATCAGTTAGGGTGTCACCACAAATGACTTGGATGTAAGATCCTTCATAGACATCCATCACGACATCAATATACACTTGTGGAAGCTGTATTTCCCTAAGTGCATAAATCATGACGCTGTGTGGCAATGACCCGAAGGCATCACGAAAGTCCAGGAAAACAGTGAATAACTTTGCGGAGTCGTGTTTAAAGTCATCAATAGCCGTTTTCAGGCAGAAGACCTGCTCATTCATGCCTTGGCGGCTAATGTAGGCTTTTTGATCAGGTGAAAGTATTCCGGTTTCAAGCCAAGGCAGGATGCGGGCTAGCACACATTTCATGAAAACTTTATAGATTGTTGGCAAAAGTGAAATGTCTCTCCATGTGGAGGGGTCATCCGGGATATTGCCTTTTTTGGGGATTCTGTGTATTAAGGCACCTTTCCATGAATCCGGCACTTTACCATTTAACAGGCAGGTGTTAAATATGTGCGTCAGGATTTGGCATGAGACTTGATTGGTGGCTTTTATAGTCTCATAAGTGACCCCATCAGAACCACTGGCTTTATCATTTGGCAGATTGGTAATCACTTTTTCCACCTCACTTTCGGTAAAGATAGTGGTCTCCGGATAGTGCACAGGTGGGTCTAGAATAAGTGACTGGTGCCAAGGTGCTCTGTCTAATGGGGCATGATTTAATTCTTTACATTTGGCAGCATAATAATTCTGCACAAGTTCCACATTATTGCCAGCTGGTGGGGGGGGCTGGGTATGTGCTGTTATTTAGGATAATCTCTATTGCTTTCGATTTCCTATATTGCCACAAATAAGCAAGTTTATTTCTGCCCACCTGTCTCTCCATTCTTTGGCGTTCTCCCCCGTTGCGCGCTCGGAGCGCACGGAGTGCAGGCCGGATGACGTCTCTCACGAAGCGCAGTTGCGCTTGAATCCGCTCTCCGAGTGGAGCTCGGTGGAGCTCGGTGGAGCTCGGTGGATTTCGGTGGATTTCGGGGGTTGGACGATGCCGTGGGAACTTTTTCAATACTCGCACAGTATATTTCAAAAATGGTAATCCGAATGGCTTTCCATCTTTGTGGTGAGTAGTGAACGTCCCGTTCTTGAAGTATAATCCATTAAGAATGCAGATGAGTTTAATCCACTTCGCTGGCTTTTCTCCGGAAAAGGCGAAGCTCTGTCTGCCCTCGAGTCTTTTAGTGTCCAGTGTTTTTCGGTAATTCCTTTCCTCGTTTTGGAAGAGGGTCCACTCGTCTGCTGACAGTGGTCGGGTGTAGTTGGAAAAGTTTGTCCAGGAGCGTTCTGTCCCCGCTGGGTGTTCTGGCGTGGGATCAAACACGCACCAGCTCCTTTGTTGATATATTCTACCGGTGGATAAAGCGGCTTTGAAAGCCGATTTTATCACTGCAATGAGGCACATTGCAAACAGTAGTCCAGTAGCTTTCATATCTTAACACTTCTCTGCATTTACGACGGCAGTTACAACGGGTGCGGTTTAGATGTTAAAACCTGGAGCGCTCAAGTATTCACCTGCTGCTCACGTGCTGCGTGCACACACACACACACATACTCACACACACACATACTCACACACATACTCACACACATACTCACACACATACTCACACTCACAAGCACGCACACACTCACGATCACACACTCGCACATACACACACTCACACGCACACAAGCACGCGCACACTCACACACAAACGCACACACACACACACGCACACATACACACACACACACACATGCTCACACACTCACACACATACTCACACACATACACAAACACACACATACTCTCACACACACATACTCACACACACACACAAACACACACACACACATACTCACACTCACACACACATACTCACACACATACTCACACTCACAAGCACGCACACACTCACGATCACACACTCGCACATACACGCACTCACACTCACACGCACACAAGCACGCGCACACTCACACACAAACGCACACACACACACACGCACACATACACACACGCACACACACACTAACACACACACACAAAAATGAAGGCCGTCTGTGACACATTTTCCTCGCGATCGATGCTTCTGTTGAAGCCAACGTTTTCTGTTTCTGCATAGCACCCAGACCCCAGACACCCCTCTGACACTTATTGTGTGTTTGTACGTCATGGTATCCTAGCAATAGCGATATATTGTTGTTTCTCTTTCTTCTGACAAATGGACTTATTGTGAGACGCTTTGGATAGAAGCGTCTAAGCGCCCTAAACGTAAATCTAAATGAAATTCGCTTGGCTAGGTTAGGCTTAGTTAGGCTAGGCTTGGCTAGGCTAGGCTAGGCTTGGCTAGGCTAGGCTTGGCTAGGCTAGCGTTAGGCTGGCGTTAGCCCAGTCCTCTGACTGAAAAGCGGCAGCTATCCGGGTCGGTGAATCAAAACGCTCTTAACAGAGTCGGGAGCAAGGTTCACTTTGGAACGCCGGTATCAACTCTGCATCTAATGTGCTATTTATTTATTTATTTATTTATTAATCTATTTATTTATTCATTTATTTATTTTTTGTTGCATTTTTCTCTTTTCTTTTAATGTGCATTGTAGCACTTTGAGATCATTGAATTTATATAAAGTGCGTTATAAATAAAATGTATTATTAGTATTATTATCCCCCTGTGACACCAACTTCCTGTTTCCTCTCTGTGGTCCCGCAGAGTCTGGACGACGACGCCCACCTCCACGGGGGGGGCGGGGCCCTGAACGGGGGCGGTCTCAGGAAGGCCTCGTACGACGACGATGAGGACCTCAAAGAGCCCGGGTTCCCTGACCGGGAACCGGCCCATCACCACGGCAACACCGCCGCCAACATCGCCCGCGGGGAGAGCTTTGTGTCCGCTGCCATGTACGTGTAGCGCCGTGGCGACCTGGTGCCAGAGCGGGTTCCAGATCAGCATCGTTTATCAGGCGACTCAGCAGGCGAGGTTAAAATCACAACACCTTCTGCTACAGAACTCTTTGAAGTCAAATCTGAGGCTAAAGTTATACAAATCTGGCATTTTTTAAGAGTAATAATCGATTTAAAGGGCACTTTGAAACTTTTGTTCAGGGTTGGTAGAGTTAGCGATTTTAGCCTTTCGAGCGTTTGTTGAGTTAGCCTCGAGCTATCGGAGGCTAACGCAGAATCACGACCTCAGAGTAATTGAAAATCAAGAAAAATGTCGAAACTCTCAGACCGGTCTTGCCATATGGGTATAACACTGGAGAAAATACCTTCAATTGAACAAAAACATCCCATAATATTCCACAGTAGCGTGCTGGAGAAGCCTGACGACGCTGCTGATCTGAAGCTGTTTAACCTTAGCTAGCCAACCACCAAGAGCCCTCATGGTTTCTGGTTGCGGGGTTAGGTCTACTACTAAACCTACTCCCCAAAGCTACGATGCAGTGATCTATTTTAATTGATTCATGTATAAAATACCGTATGCAACATTATGCTGTGAAAAAAGACAAAAAAAAAAAAAAAAAAAAAAAAACTTTATCTAGCTGTCACGCGAAAAAAAATCCATCGGAATTCCGACAACGGAACACGGAATCAGAATCGCTGATCCGCAATTACTTTCTCCCGTTCTATTCTACAATCCTGTATCGTAATTCCAAACGCGTTCTACGCGGCGACCCCAAAGCACGTTGGCCCAGGAAACAAACCGGTATGAGCTTCGTTATTTTCAGGGCGCGCAACATCGCGCCTCCAGTGAGAATTCGAGAGAGAGTCACCACAGCCAAGCCGCGTGTGCAGCAGGAGGTATCAATTAATTATACACCTCCTCGCACACTGTGTGGGAACACACTCGCTGGGCACACACCGGCTACGCTGAACGCACAAACACAATCCCCCCCTCCTCCCCCACACACATAGACATACACACACACACACACATTACAGACACATAACACAGACACAAAGACACACACAGACACACACACACACACACACACACACACACACACACACACACACACACCCCTTCGGAGGAGTCCTTTGGTTTTGTTTGTTTTGTTTTTGTGCGTGGTGTATCTGCATACATTGGAAACACACTGCCATCATTGCCATGTAAATGGTCTTGCCGTCTAATCTATGCAGAAGATGATGTATGTCTTTTGGTTGCTGATTGTAAAAACAAAACACACATGGAGGGGGTTGTAAAAGAAATATGAACTAATGCACAAATTGTCCTTCTTTATGTCCGAGACTACCAAACGAACAACACACACACTGTAAATACTATTGATGATATTGCTTATTAATATATTGTTGGGTGAAATGTCTACAATTCAAAAAAAATTAAATAAAAAAAATAAAAAAAATTCTATAAATATCTATATCCATACACATTGTGGGTGGTTGTGTACAGGGAGAGGTACTCGATCTATGCGCGAGCGGCGAGAAAACTGTGTACGTTACTACTTTACTTTCCACGTCGGGTACATCTTGCAGTCACTTTAAGTCTTTGGTTTGAGCGAGTGGAGCATGGAGCCCTCAAAGTGTCCGGTTCGGCTCGCCCTCTGCATGGCATGGCAACCCGATCAAGCAGCTTCTCATCTGTGCAACGACTGTTTTGAATGTCTTAAAAAAAAGAGGAACGTCCAAAAGAGCCTGTTTTGGTTTTCTACTTGCTGTTTTGTTTTCTACTTCCCATGGGTGATGGTGTGTCCACTCCCCTCCCCCCTCACAAGCACAACGCCCCCCCCCCTCACAAGCACAACGCCCTCCCCCCTCACAAGCACAACGCCCCCCCCCCTCACAAGCACAACGCCCTCCCCCCTCACAAGCACAACGCCCTCCCCCCTCACAAGCACAACGCCCCCCCCCCACGCCCCCCCCCCTTCCCCGCTGCACTGCATTATGGGAAAGGAGGGCCGGAGATAGTTTAGCACGACGGTGTGTTCGCTTCACTACCACTCGGCGCACGTCACAAACGCACGCACACACGCACGCACCCGCACAAACACACGCAAACACACACACACACACACACCGAGGGGAACTCGCCCTCTTTTCTCATTCACGCGACCACGATGAACATCTCTGTTCTACCAAACACCTCAAAAAGGAACCTCTTCTCGTTGGCTTTAAGGTAACCTTCCAACGAGGTCGTCCGCCAGCCTAGCCGAGCGGTGGGCCGGACGGACCTATCAGAGCACAGCGTCCCCGTCCCCCCCGAAACGCAGGCACCGCGTCCCCAACTGGTTCACTACCGTTTTGTGTCCGAGCGGTTCACCACCGCTGCCGTGGGTATCGATCGATCCAACGCCGTCATGTTCCTCGCTCTCCTCACCGCACTCGTTCTTAGTTCTGTTTTTTTTTTTTTTTTACGTGACAATCATGTTTTATATTCTGCTGTGTGGTCGTGCCGTACGGGGCGACGACAGAGGGGGTTTTCCGGAAGGTTTCGTTGAACCCTGGCTGAACACACTCCTCTGGTGGTTGTTCCCATGATGCACTGCTTCCCCACCACGTACTTAACCTGACACCAAACCCTTACCTAAACGTATCGACCGCTGACTTTATAACTAAATCTAATCATCTCTTAACCATCGCTAACCTATAACCTAAAATAAGTATTTCTAAGCTATTACCTCAACTAAATCCCCTCGAACATAATACCTAAACCAAACCGTTTATAACCTATTTCCCAAACTTAACCAGATCTCGCCTAATATCCAAACTTTACCATCTCTAGCCAAATCCTTCACTTCCTTTACCATCTCTAACCTAATGCATAAACGTAACCATGTGCAACCTTATACCTGAACTTAACCCTAAATCCATGTACATGGTCGTGGTTCCGGTTTCAGCCTAGATCTGGTTATGAACATCTCTAGCCTACCACCCAAACCGAACCCCTCCAATACTTCCAAATCAAACCCTTTGCCTCCACTGTATCGTCCAGTAACTATACGTCGTACTTAATGTCTGAACTCTCCCTCGGAGGATCCCCCAGACGAGTGTGTGCTTCGTCCGGACACGGGTGGGGACTTTGTCGATGGCCGGCGTGGTGAATGTGTAGTGGTAGTGTGCGTCGGGCCATTGTGTGCATGCTGCATGGACCCCATGGAGGAGTTGTGTGTTTGGAGTCGGGCGAGGTTTTGCTACGAGCCGCGACCGGTGAACTCGGTGCCCTCATCTCAGACAATCGTCCACACCGCTGTGCTCCGGAGCCCTTTCACAATCTTAAAATGTGTAGACTACCGATATCTTTCTTCGTCGTTCGTCGTTTATTTCAGGTTTTTATCGTTAACCGTTGTACCACTGTCTAGTCTGTTGTTTACGGTCTTCGTTTACTTTTCTTTGTTCGGGAGTAAAAAGGGAAAAGTTGATCCTTGGTGTCTGCGGAGACCAATGGACAGACAGGAAGGAGAGTTCTTAAGAACACCTTTATTTAGCTCCAACCATTCCACTAGGGTAGCATTAGCGCCGTCACCTGTTTCCGACACTCACCTGTTTCCGATAAATCGGGGAGTTGAGCGAGCGTCCGATCTTTTAGGCTTCGGTGTCAAAAAGTTGACAGCCCGGCAATTTGACCATTCGATCCCTCTCTCTACCCTCTCCCTCCCTATCTCTCTCCCCCCCTCTCTCTCTCTCCTCCCTCTCTCTCTCTCCCTCTCTCCCCCTCCTTCTCTCTCCCCCCCTCCCTCTCGCTCCCCGGTCATCACCATGCAGCCAGACGTGCCTTCTGCTTGTTACGTAGCGTGTCTCGGTAGTGACGCTTCTGACAGTGTTGCCAGATTGGGCCAGATTTCACGTCCAATCTGGCAACCCTGACTGCAGAGCGCTGCAGCCAGCCTTGCCAGATTGGGCGGGAAGTCTGGCCCAATCTGGCAACACTGGGTTCTGACCCGTCCCAGGGGACGAGGAGCGACTAAAGACGAGCAGGGAGAGAGTTCAGCCACTGAAACACCTTCACCTGATGGGCGTTTATCTTTCTGATTTTATGCTTTGCAGGGGTTTCGTTTATTTTGATGTTTTTGATTTGATTTTCGTTTTGGCTGTTATTAATTTTGTGTACCGGCGGTCGCATTGAGTGTGTTGCTTTCTGGGAAACGTATTAATGTCATGTTTTACAGATCATTGTCTTGTCTAATAAACTGTAAACCAAAACGTGAACGTGGTGGCTTGGCTTTAATGCGCTGTCGGAGCGCGGTAACACCGTCCAGTTAAGCCCTTGATACCGCAACACTGGAGACGCAAAGAACGAGCTGAATGCTAAATGGTAAAATGGACTGCATTCATACCATGCTTTTCTAACCAATGGCCGCTCAAAGCGCTTTACAATACTGCCTCAAACTCCCCATTCATGCACACATGCACACCTCGCCGGCGGGCTCAGCCACGCCGGGCGACAGCCAGTTCGTCGGGAGCAACCTTCCGGTCTCCAGCCAACCTGTTCCACCTCCTGAGCCACATGTCGCCCCTTGGTGAGTCTAACCCCAACCCTCCCACTACCCATCAGACACCAGGACAGGACTGGGAGGGTCCATCAGTGACTGGCACTCAGAACCTGTCTTCAGTTACAGTACGGATTGAGTTTATTGAATCATGTGTTTAAGACGGCGGTGGTGGCTACGACTGGGGGAGCTGTAGAGAGGAGAAGGAACGAGCCGGAAGCAGCAGTCTGCAATCGAAAGAGTCTCCCCCCACGAGGCAGGTGGAGTCAACCGGAACTGATCTCCTCCCAGAGCGGTTCACTCTCTAGTGGCTGTCGGATCACTATGACATTTCTACCGAATGAAACTGAAATTATAGCTCTTAAATCTACAGCCTACAGCCTGTAGACCTACAGCTCCTTTTAAGACTGAGATTTAAAAGATTACGTTCAGTTGTATATGTATATTTGTGTTAGCTTGCTACTCTGTACTCAGGGCAGTGGACACGTCGTACGTACCTAGTAACATCCCATAGAAAATAATGCAAATACTTGGTATTATTATTACATTTACATTCAGGGCATTTCGCAAACTTTTGTCCAAAGCCACTTACAAGTTCATTCGTCAGAAGGAAGAGAAAACGGAATATATCTCTGCTGAAATGCACTATTCCGTGAAATGTTAGCGTGCAGCTGCCACACATTAGCTGACTGTGTGGTTGTTGGGGGGGGGGATTAAGTTCTGCCAAATGCGCTCTAAATCCCCCGACCTATGGCTTTAGTATCGTCCCAGACCGCCGAGTTCAGCCCACGGCGGTTAGCCGTAGCGACACGAGCTAATCATTCGATTAGCAGATAAAAGGGAATCCAGACGGTTCAGTGCACTGAAATAACCCAGCAGGGTTGGAGAAAGGGTGAGAGAGTGAGAGGTGTGTGTGTGTGTGTGTGGGGGGGGGGGGGGTTGGGGGGGTGGGGGGGGGGATCAGTGTAAAAGAGGTGGAGGGAGAGGAGGGATTAGGAGAGTGAGACGAGGCTGACGGGGGATCGATGGCTGAGTCGATAGTCATCAGGGGGTAAGAGGGAGGAGTGTGAGCGGGGACATGCGTGTCAAGCGCGTATCCTAAACACACACCCCCAGCCCCGTCCAGCGCGGCGGGAACGGTGAATAATCGCACTTCCGCAAATTTGCACTTCCGCAAACTTTCAAGCATATTGGAGGAGGGTCATATTGGCGGAGGGTTGACTAGTCTTGTCAACACAGAAGTCTTTCCTTCTCCACCGCGGCTGAGATAACTTGACCACTAGAGGCTATACTGGTTGTGGAAGGACCAGAGACGTTGGAGCACCCGACGGACGTTTAGGGTTCATCAATCATCCGGAGGCGCACACAGCTTTTGGCAATGATATTATATGATGTTATCTCGATATTATAGAGCTCCCGGAGTACGCAAACGGCAACATTCACTTTCTACTCCATGTTGCAGTTCCCCTCTGGACGTCAGGGAGTGAACGCTGATGGGCTCACAAGACGAAGCATCGAGCAGAAATCGCGGGAAAGTTCAAATACTTAATCTCGCAAGAACGGA
>NC_082403.1:4396386-4434823 GCF_031168955.1 Gadus macrocephalus
CATGTTTGAATGTGAACGCACCCATCTCACTCCACTGCCTGCAGGACTTTTCTTTATTTGAAGTGCGCCACCACATAAAACCTCTGTTTCCTTTGGAATAAGTGGAACCACTGCTTATGTTCTGTGTACTTTGTCAATAAAGCAGCCTTTGTTTTCTATGTTTCAACTGATCAGCCTTGGAGACTGGGACAACCCTGTGTGTGGTTAACTTTGTGCTGCTTCAGCTCATGGCTATTAGGGTCGTTGGAATGCCCAATTCTGGATCAATGTGTCATTCAAAAATGGTTCAACAATATTGTCCAAAGAATAACCGTGACACTTAAAAGTAATGTGGGATATATTTGTGGATATGTGTTATATCTCTACTTTACTTCTGAATTAAGCATTGCAGAGATTGCAGGATTTAATCTAAATAATATGGACCACACATAGACACATCTGTTGCTTGCTGAGTGCAAATTAAATTTAATACAACTTCCTCGCCCCACCAATTATACTGAACATGGGCATGACAAGATGATATCTTTCATTGAAACGTGACATTCAATAGTCGAGTCTACAACTCGTTTGGCAGGCCGTCAAAACGCCCAGACAAGATATTTTAACACAGAAAGCCATAGCCAATAGTATTGTAGTCATGTACAGTAGCAAAACTACTCCCCTTAAGCGTAAAGGGCTGATTATGGTCCCTCGTCCACGTAACGCAAGGTTCTGGTGCGTATCTCAAAAATGTTAACCTCCCGTCGAGGCGACGCAGCAGCGAGGGCTGTGATTGGTCCGCTCACTAAAACCCGACGCAGAACCGAAACTGGTTCACGACTGCGTCGAAGCGTCTGCGTGGTCCTTGCGTTGCGTTACCGTGGGACCATAATCAGCCCTTGTCGCGATAAGCATAATAGGAGGGTTTATAGGAAAGGGAGTGGAGTCTTGGAAGCAGTGAACATTTCGTTCAGCCTGTATTTCATTACCACATTTGACACCACTGCTCCAACACCACTTCTGAGAACTTTGAATGAACGGAACTCGATGAGAATACGCTCTCGAATAGATTGGTTCAGTGGTTCACTTTCTTTAAGAACAAATCGACAAATGCCATGGAGGGCGAAGTCACCCTGAATTACTCTGTCTTGGACTTTGGATTCTCGTTTCTGGGGCTGGCTTTCTTCTTGGTTGACATAGTGTTGGACATATGGGCAGCGGTGCATTTCTACCAAGAAGGAGACTTCATCTACTTGGGGCTTTTGGTGACGATGCTGGCAGGCTCTTCGGTTCTTGGACAGCTCTTCAGCTGGTTATGGTACCGTTATGAGGACTGGGAGACACGCACTAGCACAGAGGGCTCAGTCAGCAAGAGGGTCCTTCAAGTTCTGCACATATTCCAGCTGGGCGTCTACATCAGGTGCTCTTAACTTTTTCCATAATATCATAACGAAAATCCTTTACGCCAGGCAATCCTGTTGCTCGAATGCATACGCTATCGTGATGTTAAGAACAATAAATACATGTCATAATATAAGTTAAAATAGGATCGATTAATCTAAGATTATAAAAGCTAATTGCATTGGTATAGCGCATTTGTGTGTGTGTGTGTGTGTGTGTGTGTGTGTGTGTGTGTGTGTGTGTGTGTGTGTGTGTGTGTGTGTGTGTGTGTGTGTGTGTGTGTTTGTGTTCAGAGGGGACGTGGTCGTGTCATCTCCACTCAAACAATACATTCAGTTACCTTCAGCGATTAACATCACGAATTGAACTAGCGACAGTCCCAACCTTTGCATAATCCATTTACATCGTCATAAATACGGTCGTCGACGTTGACCAAGCTCCATCGACTGCCGTATATTATAACAACATTCCTGGCTGCTACCTCACAGGTACGCAGGCGTGCTGGAGGTCGCTGTGTGCAGTTTCTCCTCAAGAAAGGAGCGCGAATCGGAGAACGTGGCCGTGTACCTGTCCCACGACCTGTCCATGCTGCGGCTCTTTAAGGCCTTCTCGGAGAGCGCCCCGCAGCTCGTGCTGATGCTCACGGTCATGCTGCAGACCGGGGACTGGCAGGACCCCGTGACAGGTGTGTGTGTTGGCAGTGGGACATTTCACTTTGACAGTTTTTCTCGATTGTATACACCCAATCTACGCCCAAATACGCCCAACCTTTTTCGACCCAAGATCTACTTTTCAAGTAGCCAACCTCCCGAGAGGGGGGGGGGGGGGGGGGTGGTGGTGGTGGTTTGTATCGTGGAGGGGGGAGGGGGGGTGGTGGTGGTGGTGGTGGTTTGTATCGTGGACCTACGGACTTCAGTGGGGGTTTCATTCCGTCTGCACACGGCGTCTTCTCAACAATAATCATTATCTTCCTCCCACTCAGGGTGAAAATGGTAGGTCTTAACTCGTTTCCCCTCAGCCATGCCAACGTTTAGGACTGCGTAACTACTGTTGACGGCTTTCAACTACTGTTGACAGCGCATGCGCTACCGCGCGTATATGTCCCGCGCAATTATTATATATATATTTTTTTTTCTTTTCTTTTTTTTCTTCACCCCTCGCGGTCGACTTGGGATCTATCGGCGGTCTACTGGTAGACCGCGATCGACTGGTTGGGCACCCCTGGTATACACAAAGGGCGTAGGTTGGGTCTGAGCTTTGGTGGGGACACTAGCTTTTCATGCAGTCAGTTCAGCTGAACATTTTACTGTATCACAGTAAAAAAATGATTTCATCATTACATCCCCCGAAAGACTAAACATTTTCTTACTGCAGTGTTTTTCATTTTACTTATCAGTGCAATTACTGTAGGCCTACTGTAATTTACCAAAGTACGTAACATTGGTGTATTGTCAGAACAATGTTGTAGCATAGGTGTACAGTATGAATCTGGGAAGCTCGGATTGTGAGTTTAGATCATTGGAGCTCATTGGATAGACAAATATGCATTGTATCCTATTCTGATACGATTGTGTCAATGCAATATTTATATGATATATTCACAGTATTGTATTACAATACGGCAACAGTCTTTATACTATATGTACCACCTAATTGCAACTTTAAAAAGGAAAGCTATTTCTAAGCCATTTTATACATTGGAATATGTAACATTGCCTCATAAAGCCAAAACATATGTAAATAGTATTTTGATGGAAGTGTTTTGAATTGATCACACCAGTGTTTAATTGATGCTCTCTAAGGGATATTCATTTTATATCTGTGTTTACTGTTTGGTGGAAAAACTCAGTTTTGAGAAGAATTTGTGTAGTTTTGACAAAATGATTGTCTTCTCAGGTTTGTGTTTAGTGTTTTGAGAAATTGAGCTATAGTTTCAGAAAGCATGTCTAATCGATTGAGAAAACTGTAAGAGAAAGAGAGAGATAAAGAGAGAGAGGGAGAGAGATCAAAAGTTGAGTGAGAGATAAAGAGAGAGAGAGATTAAGTTGAGCAAAAGATAAAAAGAGAGCGAGAGATTAAGTTGAGAGAGCGATAGAGAAAGTTCTAGAAGTGTGCAACTAGATCACTTTTCACTTTCACTTTCACTTTCTAAGAAATTCCTGACTCAGCGCCACCAGCGCTAACATCTTAACGTCTCCCATCCTTCTTCCAGTGCTGAAGGCCGTGGGCTCAGCCTCGGCCATCGCCTGCAGCGTGACCCTGTACCACCGCTCCCTGCGTTCCTTCCTCACGGACAAGGTCAAGCAGGGCCCCGTCTCCTCCCTGCTCTACTTCATCTGCAACCTGCTGCTCATCTTCCCGCGTCTGGCCGCCCTGGCCCTGTTCGCCTACGCCCAGCCCTGCTACATCTTCGCCCACTTCCTGTGCTGCTGGGCCGTGCTCTTCTTCCTCGCCTGGCGCTGCGGCACCGAGTTCATGGACAGCTCCGCCGGCGAGTGGCTGTACCGCGCCACGGTGGGCCTCATCTGGTACTTCAGCTGGTTCAACGTCAGCAAGGGCCGCAGCGTGTACCGCGGCGTTCTCTACCACGCGTGGATGCTGCTGGACCTGCTCCTGCTCTGTGGCCTGGCGTTCTGGCAGGCCCACAGAGCGCCGTGCATCACCGGGGGGGTGCTCTCGCCGGACACGGTGGCGGCGATGGGCGTCGTCGTCGTAGTGGTGTACGTGTCGGGCCTCCTGGTCAAAGTGCTGTACTACCAGCGCTTTCATCCCAAGCTGGGTGATGACACGAAAAAGCCCCTTCAGTTAGCTGCTGCTGCCGGAGACTTTACCGACGGGGGGGAGGAGGATCGCGGCTTGGGTGACTACACCGAAGTGGATTCCATGGAGCCTCCTCCGGTGGAGATGTTAACCGGGGGGGGGGAGGAGGTTGGGAGGGTGAAGAGACCAGTGAACAGAAGGATGCAACACTTGGCTCAGAACTTCTACTCATAGTCACTCCAGGGAGCGCTTGACAGACCGACTCAGATGGACCTTTAAAATAACCATTTTTCACAAGGGCAAATTTATTTATATGTGTGCTACCAATGCGTTTATATTGTGCTTTATATCTGTACAGCAATTCAGTGACCTTATCTCTGCCTTGGGGGGGGGTTCATTCCAAAGTTCAACTTAAGCCCAAGAAGGAGCTTTGCAGTTTGGTTTTTTTCGTTGCTGACGCCATCCATATCAGGTCATCGTCCAACCCATCTTTCCCTGGTCAAGGATCAGTTCTGCACTTCATTCATAAGAATTTATGTTTAGCCAGGGCGTGGAACTGCGTTCGTCCCTTCACCAATTTATATCTGATCTCCTTCCCCATTCAGAGTACAGCACATGCACAGTTTTGTACACACCTTTTGTACTTGTAATATCGCTTCTTCTTTGACAGTATTTGCTCAGCCTTGGAAAGATGAAGGCTCAACATGTGTGTGCGCGCGCGCACACACACACACACACACACACACACACACACACACACACACACACACACACACACACACACACACACACACACACACACACACACACACACACACACACACACACACACACACACACACACACACACACACACACACACACACACACACACACACACACACACCTTGTTCCAATTGTGAGTACCGGTACCTTTCTCTATTAATTTAAAAATGGCCATGTACAGTACATAATAAAAAGAACAATGAAGAAACCGTTAAACATGAATGTTTCTTTACATTTTTTGATAATTTATTTACATTGCAGGGAGTGTGTACAGACCACAGCAGGGGGACCTCATGGTTAATATGCAGTGTCTCGATGCCACTGTAACGGTACGCGATGTCCACAAACAGTGATAATGTAAATGACCCTGACGACTTTAAGCCGTGTGCCGAGCCCACCGCGGTACGCTCGCTGACACCACAACACCGGTCGGAGCGATGAGATGAAAATAAAATAAAAAAAGAAAGTGGAAAGGTTGCAGTTTAAAAATACATAGTCTTTGGCATTGAAAAAGGAAAAAATTAAATATGAAGTGATTTCACTCCTGAAAAGACATTGTGCATCAGAGCCACAATGAGACTCTGAATCGGACATGAAGCAAAGCAGAAGTCCAACAATTCATTCGAAAATGTTGCGGTATGGTCGCCTATTCCTTCCTCAGAGTAGACAATAAAACAAAAAAAGGGATGTAACTTGATTTGTGATTTCCCCCCCCACCCACCACATGATTGAGGGAAATTCAGGGTAATGGGAATTCCCTTTACCTCCTTTTAGGTAGTACAATATTTCAGTTACACATTCACTCAAGAGTGGGTCCGTACCGAATGCATCCGAGTATGCTGTGAAGGATTATCGTGTTCCCCGTTGATCGTCTCCAGGCCGTGCTCACAGGTGCACGTGTTCTGGCCGCAAAGTAACTAGTATTTTGACAGTTGAGAATTTCATCGCAAAGTTTTCATTCAGAAGTAACCTAAATCTCTGAAAGATGACGTCAAGAGGATCAGTCGACATTTGTGATGATTCATTACGATGAATCGTCCCAAAAGATTATGGTTTTGTAATATGATGACGACTGTTTCCATAAGTAACAACACTACCAAAAGACATCAGATCAGAAAAATAAACGGAATAATCAGACAGAACTATGTAACAGCAATTATTATTTTGTCTTTCAAACATGTCAAGTTGCTGAAGTGTAAGCCTTCGCAGAAATGAACATCATTCATTTTTTTATATACATCTATATAGATCTATATCTATATATAGATATAGATCTATATATAGTAAAAACATATAGTTAAAAAGGCAAAAGAACACTTTGGATAATAAACATGTTGATAGTTCCCTTTTTTGAGATTACAGAGTGTACAATCACTGGTTAAAAAGGCACAATATAAATACACAAAACAAAAGAAAAGACAAAAAAATAAAACAGAACACACCGAAAACATTCTTATTGGTCAAAGCTGCATGTGTGTACATGTGAAACCAGGCTCATCTAAATTCAGTCATAATCCACCCTCAGTCTCTGATTGGTTAACGAGCATGTCATCTACTCCATGTATTGCACAGTCTTCCCCCCCCCCCCCCCCCCCCCTCATGTCCTGAGTCCGTTGTGGGATGCGATGTGACCGACCGATGACTGCGACGACCAGGTTCGGCGAAACAACCACGCGTTTTGGTAGGAGGCCGCGAATCAACCAATCGGTTTCTATGTGCCAGTACTCCGATCTGAGGGTTTCATAGGTGGTTCATGGGTTACATGAGAACCACAGATTTATTCAAGCAAATGATTTAAAGTATTGTCAGGTAGGCATAATGAATCCCCTTTTAATTAGGAGGGTGCTTCAACATCAATTCAACTCCAGCGTTTCTCTGTGTGGATCCTTTAAGGGAACAACACCACCTGCCATTATAACAATTCTTGCTGAACAAAGTTATATACAGAATGCAATGGACTATAGAGTGATAATTATGGTCATCATGGGAACAGGGAGCATAGGAACCCCATTGGTGAGAATGTTTTGTCAAGAAGGGGTCACATCACACAGTATGCCATCAGAAAACTGCCATGAAGCCCCTGTCCGCACACCTGTTCAATACAATACGCCTCATAGGTCACCAAAGGTCACTTAGGGGCCACGCCAGGGGGCCGGTTCTACAGCCAAGTCTGCAGAATAGGTGGACAGGCCTCGTGCACAGGAAACAGGAAGTGGAATTCTGATGCGAGGGGGATTGCATTGTGGTGATGTGGTCTGAACAGAAGAAGAAGAAGAAGAAACCATACAGCATGGTGGACGTTTGATAGAAGGGTGTTTACATTCGTCAGCACCCTCCCGAGGCAACAGCTAGTTCTAGAACAAACGGTGACACAGCGTTTTCCCTTCCACGTCTGACTTCTCCGCTCAGACACTAGGGGCTGAGCGGCGGTCAGGGGGATTTTTGTCAGAAAGCATGCGCTGGGTACTATTTTTTTTTATCTCTTCATCGCAGTCTCAGGAAGTGCGAGTAGGGGAAGGCCAGTTGCTTCCATCGTCAGAGTCCAAGACCAGACCCGACCACACGTCACGGTCACGTGGTCAGCGTCAGCCGAGCCAGTCCAGTGAACCAGGAAGTACCTTTGGAGAGGACCAGACCGATGGCGTCTTCGAAAAACGTCCATGAAAATGTTTATGTCCGACGGACCACAAGGAGTGACTGCATTGCAACGCTGAGATAAAACGAAAAAACAAAAAAACAACATGCATGCGTTCAAGCTTTGGAATGAGTGCAACGACGCGACCTCAGAACGTCGGCTTGGTTGGGGACTACCACTAGCCCCCCCCCCCCCCCCCCCACCTTAAATCATCAGAGGAGCCAGGGTGGCGTTTCCTCAGGCGAGAGAGAGCGATGATGGGGAGTGAGTGTGTGAGACAGAGAGAGACAGAGAGAGACACACAGACATTGAGGGTGAGTGTGAGAGAGAGTCCTTCTTGGTGTGCCAGTCAGTGCCAGTTCCAGCTTGTTTGAGCGTTTAGCTGCCATACAGGTCAAGGGTCATCCATCCAGTCCCACCAAAGCGTCCAAACGTTGCCCCCCCCCCAGCAAAACTCCAGGCTGAGGGCGGGCCCGTTACCGCGGTAGTACGGAACAAAAAACAACAAAAACAACAAAAGAAAAACAAAAAGAGGAGATAAATGTTGTATAGTGGAGGTTGGTTGAGGGTTGGTGGGTGGGTGATTTGATAGAGGCGGGGGGGGGGAGGCATCTCCGCTGACCTCTGAACCCCTGTCGCCACCGTCTACAGGAAGTCCAGCTCCAGCGCCTGGTGCAGGGACACCAGGTCCCCGTGGGTGGAGATCCTCCAGAAAGGCATGTTGTGCTGAACGCAGACAGACAGAGGGAGGGACAGACACAACAGGTCAAACCCTTGGTAACCAGGGAGCTGATGCTGTGGTCACCATGGAGATTATTTTGGTAGCGGCCGTGGAGCTGATGCTGTGGTAACCATGGAGATTATTTTGGTAGCGACCGTGGCGCTGTTGCTGTGGTAACCTTCGGGATTATTAATCTGCTGTGGTTACCACGTCACTTATGTTGGGGTATCCATGGGGATCATGGATTGATTGTGTCTTATCCATTTGCTGTAGGGCCCACGGTGGTCATGTTGTATCAACCGTTGGCGCTGATGGTGTGGTTACCATGGGGATGACGTTGTCGTAACCATGGTGATTATATTGAGGTAGCCATTGGTTGAAGTGTCCACATTGAACGTGGTCCGTGTTGCGTGTGGTTTTAATTTGTTCCGAATTTTCCAGACAGATCAGAGATCGACACCATTATGATCCCCATTATTGATTGATCATCGGCGGGCAGGAGGGGGCGGGCGCCCCGGGCTCACCTGTTTGGCGGCAAACTCCTCGTCGCGGCCGTCCCCGATCACCACGTAGGTCACCTTCTTGCCGAAGCGCGAGACGATCCTCTCGAAGCAGCTCTCCTTCCCTGAGGGGAGACACAGCGACATTAGGCTCCGCCTCCGCCTCCGCAGAACGTACACACTGAATGGGCCCGGGTCGCCGGGCGGCTAGCTGCACGAGTTAGCGCGCCTGCTCGGGGCGCTTGGCGAACGTTTGTTCAAACTCCTCCCAGTATCATTAGAGCTTGGAGTCATATTGTCATATTAGAGTCTAAATGGTCATCTCTCTTAAAACCATGTTTGCATCAGCGACTCCTGTCACTCCTTCCCCGAAACGCCGGAAAAACACACAAAAAAGTGTGACACACTTGCGTGTCACACTTTTTTTTTTAACTGTACAGTCACACACACACACACACACACACACACACACACACACACACACACACACACTTCGGGGAAGTGGCTCAATGCTGCTCTGAAGAGACAAAACAAGTCGGTGACGCAAACATGACCAAAAAAAGAGCTGGTTCCACCCTACTATTAGAATAACTGCTCAGGCGACACCAAAGACACAACCAGGAACGAGCGCTTGGAGGTGCACGTCCTCCACACGCCTCCACGGACCTATTTTGGTGGCGCTGTAGATGGTGTCGATGGAGAAGACCTCTCCCAGGCCGTAGAGCAACACCTTGGCCAGGGCCGGCACCAGCTGGGTGGTGGTGACCAGGATGTTCAGACACTTCCCCCTGAGAAGGAGACACACACACACACACACACAGGAGAACATGGTCCAAATAAAGTTAGTAAGATTACACACACACACACACACACACACACACACACACACACACACACAGGAGAACATGGTCCAAATAAAGTTAGTAAGATTACACACACACACAGGAGAACATGGTCCAAATAAAGTTAGTAAGATTACACACACACACACACACACACACACACACACACACACACACACACACACACACACACACACACACACACACACACACACACACACACACACACACACACACACACACACACACACACACGTCCGCTAGAAAGAAACGGAACTGAAAGGGCATTGTGATTGTGAATTAGCATTTTATTTTATTTTTTACACTGTACCGTCACATAACCACACACACACACACACACACACACACACACACCTGGACTGGATCAGCAGCAGGGACTTGAGGGCCGTGCTGAGCCAGGCGTCCGTCACGTCCTCGATCTCGGACTGAAGCCTCAGCAGAAGATCCCTCTTCATAGGACTCAGCAGGCCTGAGAGACACACACACACACACACACACACACACACACACACACACACACACGTTAAAGTCATAATAACAAACGTATTAACTTCTCTTTAACTGATATGAACGCGGATATACTTGATAAACTGCCGAGGATAAACGCCAACGAGGCAGATCAGAACCCGTCGCTGTCACAGTGTCACATGTCCCCTCTGATGTAAGGTAAAGACGCCACGGTAAATAGTGGAGACGCGTCGTCGAATCAATATTATGTCCCGACTGTAAATTGTTCAAACATGGCTCGTCTGAACCCTTTGGCCCCCCTAGACTACATATACACAACAAGCTAGCTAGCAACAGTGCAATAACCAGCTAGCTAATGCTATAGCAAAATACCGCAATGCTACAACCAGCAAGAGTTTATCCTATGGGGAAAACAACACAATGCTACAATCAGCGAGCTATGTGGTAAGAACTGACAAATTACAAAACTCATCTTATGATAAGAAACAACAGGATAATAGAAGCGCTTCACAAATATATAATGCTTTAAGCCAGGCGATCCTTTAGCAAGAATAACACAATGCCATAAACAGCTAGGTGATGGCATTGCAGAACTCTGTTCTGATAAACAACACAATACCAGAACAGTTTCACCAATAAATAAAGCTATAAGCCAGGTCATCCTTAGGCAATAACAACACAACGCTAAAACCAGCTGTGGCGTAGCGGCGTGATGCTAGCTCACCTCCGACGTTGGTCTTGTAGGCGTTGTAGATCTCCTTTAGCCGGCGGTAGCGGAAGGCTAGCTTGCGCATCCACTCCACGCCACCGGGGACGCCGGCGGGCCCGGAGCCCCCGCCCCCCCCACTGGAGCCGCTGAAGCCGTCGGCCAGGAAGTTATAGTTACTGAGAGAGAGACAAGAGAGAGACAGAGACAAGAGAGAGAGACAAGAGAGAGAGAGAGATGAGAGGGACACAGAGACAGAGACAAGAGACAAGAGAGAGAGACAAGAGAGAGACAGAGACAAGAGAGAGACAGAGACAAGAGAGAGACAGAGACAAGAGACAGAGACAAGAGAGAGAGACAAGAGAGAGAGACAAGAGACAGAGACAAGAGAGAGACAGAGACAAGAGAGAGACGAGAGGGACACAGAGACGGAGACAAGAGAGGGACAGAGACAAGAGAGAGACACAGACAGACAGACAGACAGACAGACAGAGAGAGACACAGACAGACAGACAGACAGAGACAGAGAGCCAATGAGACAATGTGCAAAAGCTTCTGAGAAGAAGCCAGTGTTAAATGGCTACATGCTGAAATATCATGTCTTTCGAGGCAAACGCTTCGCAGAGGACTCTGACAGACCAACCTGAGGTCCTGTCCGTTGTCGTCGGACGCCACGTCTTCCACGTGGACCTGGTCACACTCCTGGAAGAGGAAGAGGAAGAACCCGGTGGTTTAGTCAGGGTCTCGGGTCTGCAGAGGATGTTCCCACACACGCGTCGACTTCACAACACCATCAGGAGGTTAATACCACCTCCACACGCATCGACATTGCAACACCGTCAGGTCATGAGACTAGGTCGTCACCTAGTCTCATGACATTTTATTCCATTACAATATCAGGTTTGTATCATGTCCTGCGATAGTTTTATTATCGGAGAATGTTTAACCCACACATTATTATGGATGAGCATGCATATAACACGCCTTCTAGACCATAGACATCGTCTATACGCAAACACAACAGAGATGACAGTCTGTCGTGGGCTTGTTCTCTACCTCCAGGTCGTTGAAGAACAGGTGTGTGTCGGCCAGTTCAAAGATCAGCTCCTCCATCTGAAGGCCCAGGTTCAGCACAGTGGCTGGGTCCTGCACGCACACGCACACGCACACGCACACGCACACGCACACACACAAGTATATTAACGTTAGAGGCCGGCATGGGTTCGAATCCGAACGGGGCCACCTATGAGGGCTGAGTGTGGCTTTGCGGTATTGAAAAGACACTTTTGATAAATGGGGGGTTACTTCATTTATTAACATTGTTTCGGTGAATGGGAGAATGAAGCTGGAAACCTGACCAATATCGGGCCAGAATTACAGTAAATGTAATACACGAAAAAATAACCCAAGTTATGCGATCAGTGAGCAGACACAAACCTTGCCGAACTTCTGTGCGAAGGAGCCGGTGAGAAGCGAGTGGAATATGATGATGGTCTCGTCAAGGTCCCACAGAAAGACCCGCTGGAAAAGACACACGTAGGAGACTTTAACAAACCGCACTCCTTCAACCAGCAGCACTGCCAAAATACTAGCTTGTTAGCCTCGAAACAATAAAGGGCGGAAATTGTGTTTGGCTACCAATTGTTTTTTTTTATCTCAGCAACCATAACTTCTGGTTCCTAAAAAAAAACCAAGGGCAATCATGGATTAAATAGCAGTGGGTCAACTCGGCTGGTGTGCCATAGGGCTGCTCGATTATAGAAAGAAATCATAGCCACGATTAATTTGATCAATCTTGAAACCACGATTGTTCACACGATTATTGGAGTTTGAAAGCATGACACATTTTTCCAGCATTTCTCTCCAAAAAAAAAAAAAAAACACTTTGCAACTGGGAAATTGAAATCGCCCCTTAAAATCCGAATCATCGCACGGCCCTAGTGTGCCGACCCCCTTGGCGACACCCCCTTTGTAGCGACCGCAGGTTCGAGTCCCGGCCGCGGTCCTACGCGACACGTCCCGCCCCAGGGGCCCGCGTGCGGCCGCAGCCGGCCCGGCGCTCACCTCCAGGTCCGAGTCCGTGGAGGGGCATCCGTCGGGCTTCTTGGCCTTGCCTTTGGCCTTCCCCACAGAGTTCCTGCGGCCCGCGTCCTCCAGCTCCCGGGCGCCCGTGGGGAGGGCCAGCCCGGCCGGCAGGGCGATGCCCGGCGGGAGGTTCTCCTGCGGGGGGGCGTCTGAGGGACGGGGGGCCGAGGTTAGCGTGTTAGCGTGGTTCTGGAATCACGCTAACGGTTCGGCTCAGTTCGGGTCTAACTGATCCCACAATCGTTGCCATTTTTTATTCATTTAGATCTAACTTTGTCAAAAGCATATAATTATAATAATAATGTCTGGTTTGGGCTGATCAACTGTATCAAAAATTGTTCTCTCCGGGTCAGTAGCAAGTAATCTGTATAAACAAGCGGTGAGGAAGAGTTGAATTGCAACATTCCTTCTGCAGTCACTGCTAATACGAGCCATAAATCACCGTCTCTGAAAGTTATATTATAAATGAAAGTTCACTTAGGAATACCTCAACTAAAACGTAAATATTTTACTACAAGCTCACAAGTGACTCGTCCCTTAACGGTGAATCAACAAATAACGAGAGTCGTTGCGAATTTCCCCATCTGCGAACAACAGGCGTCCTTAACGGTCGGAGGTTAACCTCCTCTTCCTCCTCCTTGGACGGAGAAAGGGGGCGTGGCCATGCGGTCAGGTGACGTATTCACCGGTGTTGCTGGGCAGCCCGGCGGACACGGCGCTCTCCGACTTGACGGCCGGGTAGCCGGCCACGCCCGCACCGTGACTGTCGCCGCTGGGCAGGCCGGGGGGCGCGTAGCCCGGCAGGGGCGCGTAGTACTGGGAGAACTGGGCCTGGGGTCCCAGCGAGGAGTAGCTGCTGAACTCCTGGAGGGGAGGGCGCGCACACGCGCACACGCACACACACACACACACACACACACACACACACACACACACACACACACACACACACACGGCATTTAGCACACACCTTTTATCCAAACCGACTTACAATAAGTGCATTTGCCATAAGGAGGAGAGACAACACTACAGCGCTGTCGGTACAGTAAGGATGTCCATAGAACCAAGTACTAACAATGGTTAGGTTAACCCAATCCCCGTATACAACAAAGAGAGCTAGGATAAAGTACTACACTGCTAAGTACTTCAACCTATTGTTGCGCGACCACGTTGAGTTTGATTGGTCAAGCTTGTACCAGGTGCCCGCCTCCCCTTCTCTCTCTCTCGTACCTGATTGGGCGCTGGGGCGGGGACAGTGCTGGCCGTGGTAGCGGGGATGTTGGAGTAAACACTGGCCGTGGTGAAGCTTGAGCCTGCAGGACAGCAGCGACAACGCACTTAGCACACACTGCACCACAAGCGAACACCTACAGGCACTCGCACACACACACACACACACACACACACACACACACACACACACACACATACGCACACATCCACAGGCAAACACATTTTTAAGGGGTGACCCGTTACGCACAAGGAGAGAGGCAGGTAGTGTCTGGGGTGTTTCACAGCCACAAAAAGGTACTGGGTTCGATCTCCAAGGTTCGTAGCCTACCGAGGGAGAGTTCTAGTACTTCCTACAGGCTTCCTCATGACCTGTATCTGTATCTGGGGCGGATTAGTGTAATGGCTAGGGTCTTTTGACTACCTAGGGGCCTATGTCCCCTAAAAGTCGTTTTCTGGGCAAGACAACTTTCTTGGGTTGTTTCCAATGAGGAGAGCGCATGTGTGGACGCCTTGACAAAATCACAGTGAGCGGCCCACAGTGTGTTGGCCTTAGTGAAGCAACTACGGGCGGTCAGGTTGAAAATCTCTGAGCTCTGTCACTAGCATTTTACCAGTGACCCAATCAAAAATCAACTGTCAAACTAACATTTAATTTTGTAAAAAAAGAGTTTATGGACTCACATTATAGGCTTTACCAAAATCAAAACTTTTGAATTTGACTGTCTTCGCTGCTTATCACTCACGGATGTTTGACAAGAAGTCATCGCTGCGATGCTGAGCTAGAAGCTAAAGAGCTAACATGGCTGGTTGTCATAGAAACAGTAAACAAAAAGGACAGAGATGCAGCTGTATTTTCTTAATGTTTTTTAACGCTGCATCCCAGTCCTTCCAAGTGCCATGCAGCACATGTGTGCCAGAAAAACACCCTTACCTGCTCCTTAACGACATGCATCTTAACGTACTCGCAGTGGACGCTTTGGTTAAAATCATCTGCCTAAAGAGCGTAAATAGATAACCAGTCTCCCCCTGGTGGTCGGTTGTGGTGGTGGTGGTTGTTATGATGTTTGGGAAAGCCGTGTTGTTACATGGAGGAGAAGGAGAAAGAGAAGGGAGGAGGAGGGTGAGATCGCGGCTTGCCTTGGCTGGGGTAGGAATAGTGAAGCTGGCCGGACTGCGTGGACGTGTATGCGCTGCTGAAGCTGAGAAACCCCGGCTGACCAACAGAGGGCGCCTCAGGCAGCCCTGTCTCTGTTTTTATGCCTGGCCACATAGCACCTGAAGAAGAGGAAGAAGAGGAGGAGGAAGAGGGCAGTGGGAGCGGATGGGAAAAAGGACCAGGAAGAGGGGATGAAGAGGTGGAGGAGGAGGAGGATTGAGGAGAAGGAAGAGGAGGAGTGGTGGTATTAGGAAAGATAAAACGAAAGCTTTTTTCAGTTCCAGGTGTGATGTTTTTGGTTTTTCCATATAAAAAGCAGAGATTAATGAATAAAATAAAAGCTGTTGAGTCTGCGTTTGCCAAAGCATCTGGTAGCACAGTGGAGAAGCATGAGAGGCTGGGGGAGGTTTAGTAAGCAGACAATGGGTACATGAGTAGCAGTGTGGACATGAATACAGCAAAGAGGTGGGAACCAGCACTTGAGAGTCGAGGGCAAGAACTGACCAAACGGTGGGAGCCCGTAGGTCTGGCCTGCCTGGGGGAAGGAGTACACGCTAGACTGGGCCAGGGGAGAGAACGCCGCCTGGTTGCCGTAGGAGGTCACTGCGGGGCTGAAGGAGGGCACAGGCACATGTCAGGGATTAGCTGCTGCTGGATCATCTGCAAAGCCTCGTGTGTGCGGAGGGAAGGGCTGCCAGATGCTGCTCCCATGACTGCTACTTTTATTGTACTATATTTATTTGAATGACAATAAATATAGTGCAGTTTTCTTTATTTTAATGGGGAAATATCTGTCAGAATAGCATGTATCTGATGATGACATTGGGTACTCTTATGTTATTGCTTGGTTGCCAATGGCCCCTTGTTGAAGCAAAAAGAGCGTAAGTACTAACTAGAACTTACTTATAACTAATCCTACTAGTTCTATCTGCAATGTATCAGATAGGGCAATGCCTCTAACCATTCACATGGGGATTACACAAACAATATACTGCATACTACATTATTTACTTTTACTTTTGCTGGAGAGGAAGTCTAACTCTGGAGTAACACGTCAATGTTTACTGATGCTGGCAAACTTGAAGACTAAAGCTATTTATCAGGATAATAACAAAACCTTCCCGTGTTTATAATACTTAAGCAGTGTTATTGAGCTCATGTTTGCATCATTAGTTTACACTGGTTGATCTCTGTATCTCTAACAGCACATTCTGATCCCTTAACCTCAACAGAACAGGGTTAGGGTTAACAGCTTCGACAGCACCCTAAGCCTAGCTAATGAACAATCAGTGGTCATCAATTATGTGTGGACTGGTGTAGCAAAGGCGTTTAAGCACACCATCAATATTAATATTAATATAATTTATGTAGAAGACATGAAACTGCAAGGATGTTTGGCACAATATGTGTCGCATTAATAACTGGACTTATTGGCAGAGACTGCGGTAACAGTGATTCGTTCTTATATACATGCAGGTAAAAGATACCTACTTGTTGTCTTGGTACATCTGGGAGTATTCAGATACAACTGTGGTATCAGGGTCTTTGCACGGTCCGACTGAAGTCAAAATCAAAGGGTTACATTATGAGAGGGGCAGTATATCAATGTGATCTGTACAGTGAAATACTTATAACAAGCCAAGATAAATCTATGTACTACAAAAACACAGAGTGGCGATATGATATTAAAAAAAAATGGTAGGTTGGTTGATAATAAAACACAGAGACGCACAGGCAAAACATAAAGGCAAATCTACAATTCCCAGTTTAAAGGAAGGTCACATCATTTTGCATGGATGCAATGTCAGGTTTCCTGTTGTATATAAAGATTTGCTCCTACCAGAATGTGCATAGGAGTTCATGGGGTCACTGCATGCTTGCGGGGCTAAGGCACTCTGCTGGTCTGGTTGCCCTTGGTCGCGGACTATCAAGACAGTGTGACATTATAACACGTTACATTATATTGTTACTGCACAGCCGACTCTAGCAATACCCTTCTGTCCATCCACTTGTAAGCCACTTGGGATAAAGAAAATCTGCTCATTACAAAGTGGAAATATCACAACAATCTTGAGCAGGTACTTTCCAGAACTTTGATAAGATGAGCGTCATGTCTGCTGAGCAGGAACTATTCATTAGCAAAGCGTGTGTCATAGAATACAGAGAATGAAGAGTGAACAAAGACTGATTTGATGGAGAGCCATTACCTGCCGTCAAGGCCGGGTATGTGTTCTGGGGGCTGCCATCCTCAGCCAGGTTCCTGGAGGATAACCAGAGCGCTGCTAGTTTAGCTTCTACCTTATTTATATACATTACATTATATTTTAGATCTCTACCTTAAAATCACTTGTTACAGTTTTCTTCTATGGCCTTGGCACCATTCTCAAAATATACAGAATATTTTCAAAAGGCACGTGGAAACCTCCAAACCCCTGGGCAATTGTTCACAACAGATTTGAATTTGTCATACTTTAACAAATTTTAAAATGTTGTTGTGTTTTGCAAATGAGGAGATACAATGATCGGGCAATTTGTGCAATTACTAATTGAACATATCTTTCTGATAAAACTGAAAAGTTGCTTCTCGGTTGAACGGTTGTACTCTCTATAATGTGGATGAATTATTTCATCACATGCACATGACTCAGTCCAATAGTCATAATCTGCGGTATCTGCCTTAGCCATAATATACAAGTTATTTTGACAAATTTACCTAGAGCTTTGAAGACATTAACATGGATCAAGAAATGAAAAAAAAAAGGTAACCAAACAAGCAACACCGAATGGATACTTTACTTTGCCTTATTCACTAAACCAGAGAATAGTTTGTCTTACTTTATTAACTTAATATTAACTGTAACAGCAACACCTTGGTCATTTATCTTAAATTAATCACTGCTCTGATGGTTAAGTTCTATCTTATTTAATAATATTAACTTGCTATGCACATGATGACCTAACCACCAACCTGGTCTTATGCAAAGACTTACTTTGTGCAAACTATTGTTTACTCTAAACTTAGATACTAACAAATTGACCATTCCCTTCAGCTAATTAACTTACAGAGAGCTCTGCTAGTTAGCTTCACCTTATTTTACCTTATTAACCAACTATTCCATTGATGACCTAACCACCAACCCTCTGAAACAAACAGTCTACTGCAAAGACTTATGTTTGTGCAAACCATCTGTTACTCTTAACCTAAAGTATAAATCTTTCCATAGAAAGCAGTTCACACAGAAAGCCGTGAAGCACCACTTACCGTGTTGCCTTCTCCAGTCTATCGTCCATATCAAGCTTGGCCTTCTTTGACTGAGGACGAATAAAAGCGGAAAGCAACGATATAATACGTCTCTATGTAATGGAGAGATGTGTTGTCATTGGGTACGGATTAAAACCTGTCCATTCAGAGCCAACAATGCCCAAACCAAATCCCCTGCCATCCTCCTTGCGTGGCCCCATTTTAAACACTACACACACCGTCCAAAACTATATGGATGGAAGATCGATACAGGAGGACCACGAGAACGCAGAGACCCTGCACCCATCTGAGGCAGCATGCTTGCATACATGCATGTGAGCCAGCGTGTGTACCTGAGAGTTTTTGTTTGTGTACGTGCGAGTGTGAGTGTGTTTGAGAACATGCACGCTCACTCACACGCATGCATGAGTGCCTACGTCTAAGGGAGCAAGCGTTGAATGCATGTGCGTGTTCTCATATGTGTGAGTGAACATGAAGACGTGCGAGTGTGTGAGTAAGAGCATTGCCCCTTGTGTGTGTGTGCGGGGGTGTGTGTGTGTGTGTGTGTGTGTGTGTGTGTGTGTGTGTGTGTGTGTGTGTGTGTGTGTGTGTGTGTGTGTGTGTGTGTGTGTGTGTGTTAGTGTGCGTGTGCATGAGTGTGTGTTCACCGGCAGCTCGGTCAGCTCCGGCGGGCCGTCCATCTCTGCAGGGGGGTGAGCCGACATGGAGCCCCTGGTTCCTCCTACTGCTCTCTGGGCCTGCGACCGCTGCCGTGACCCTGCTGCAACCCAGCACAACCAGCACCAGCACGGGTGAACACACACACCCGGTTAGGAGGAATGCAGGGGGTCGGCGCCTTAAGTACCCTGGCCCACGACCCTTGTCCACTCTCTCCCCCTCCACCCCCCCTTCTGCCTCTCTCCCCTCCTCTCCTCTCTCCCGCCACAACGTGGTGGTCCTCCCACTCCTGCCCTCCATCCCGTCGCTCCCCAGTAACCGATACAGAGGCGGTACAAAGGGGGAGGTGGTGAGGAGAAGGGGGAGGGGAGGGGGAGGGGAGGGGGGGGGGGAGGAGGGAGAGCTCACATGGGGGGCCTCCTTACATGTGACCTAACCTACATTCGGCCAAACATGTCCTCCCTGCTCAGGTGCAAGCTGTCGGGTCACGGGTGCCCCGCGGGATAAGATCTAACCTGGTTTCTTTGCTCGGCCGTCTCCGCTGGCCCTCGGGAGGCGCACACTGAGGCACATTTATATAACTGGCACACGACGCGGGGAGAGCGCAGGAAAATAGGGCAAGTTCAAAAGGATCCTCATATTTCAGCCACTTGTTAACAGCTCACGTTCTGCCGCCGTGGTGGCGTGCCGGTGAGAGGGTTTTTGCAAGACCGCTCACGAGTGGACGGCCCACCTCGATTTTTTTGGGGGATTTGGGTCTACGACGACCAAATGACTTCTTACGGCCGGGCGTTAATAGACATAAAGCGCTACTGGAGCACAGGGCCCCCATTACTCGAATAAAAATATATTGAATGCATGCTGCGTGTATGAAATGTGCGTCGAAACACGGGTTGCTGTGTGGCGTGTGCGTCGCGGTGCAAAGGCGCCGGTATTATGCACACTGCCGTGCAAGGATATTAATGTGCACGCTACAGACCCGGACTGCAACGTGCGTGCCTGAGCTTGTATTTTGGGTTGAACTCTCTTGCTTTTACATTGTGGATTCGAAAGAAATCCATTATTTTACTGTTCAAATCAATCTGAACGAATCCACTCCCAAATATGGAGATTAATTGTTAAAACTGAACGAGAGATTTTAATGGGGCGCAGCAGATCAATACTGGGGCAAGTGCCCCAGTAAAAGGGGTCTAGCAACGCCCATTCGGCCAAGAACGTAGCCTTTTTTTGTGACCGATTTTTTTAATAATTAGTTGTTACCAATTAAACATTGCTCATTGTGCTTACAGCAGGGATTAGGCGTGCGGGGCCTGCTTACATGTGACCTAACCTACATTCGGCCAAACATGTCCTCCCGCGAGCATCAGGTGCGCAGGTGCAAGCTGTCGTGTCACGGCTGCCCCGCAGGATAAGATCTAACCTGGTTTCTTTGCGCGGCCGTCTCCGCTGGCCCTCGGGAGGCGCACACTGAGGGACATTTATATAACTGGCACACGACGCGGGGAGAGCGCAGGAAAATAGGGCAAGTGGGGAATTCAAAAGGATCCTCATATTTCAGGCACTTGTTAACAGCTCACGTTCTGCCGCCACGGTGGCGTGCCGGTGAGAGGGTTTATGCAAGGCCGCTCACGAGTGGACGGACAAAAACAAACCAACGTTGGTCCTTATTTTCGGCGATTTGGGTCTGCGACGCCCACCGCCCACATAACTTCTGACGGGCCAGGACCATAGTATTTTTTTGTGAACGATTTTTTTTAATAATCAGTTGTTAACAATTTGATGACATTGGTCATCAAAAATTGAAATGCCTTTTATTCAAATGTTACCAAAATGACTGTTGTACACCGAACAGATGTTCTCTTTATTCAAACGGACTTCTTAACGCCTCTCTCACATGAAAGTCCTACTGCTCCTGAGGAAATATTGACAAACACAAGTGTTTGCTTTAAAAAAATTACATACAAATCACAGTGCCACACGACAATTAAATGCTGCATATAAATCAAAAGATTTATATGCAGCATTTAATTGAGCCATACCAATAAAAAAACATTAACAATTCATATATATTCTCCTCACCGGACTCCCCACCAAACTCATCAACAGACTACAGATCATTCAGAACTCAGCCGCCCGGATCATCACCCGCACCAAATCATCTGACCACATCACCCCTGTCCTCATTCAACTTCACTGGCTCCCAGTACACTACCGTATCCAATACAAAACTCTACTCCTCACCTACAAAGCTCTCCACAACCTAGCCCCCAGTTATCTCTGCGACCTCCTCCAAGAATACACTCCCTCCCGCTCCCTCCGCTCAACCTCTGCTGGACTACTATGTATCCCCACATCACGACTCACTACAATGGGTGCCCGGTCATTCAGCTGTTCAGCACCCAGGCTCTGGAACTCCCTCCCCCCCACACATAAAACAGTCAGACACCATTACAACCTTCAAGTCACAACTCAAAACTCACCTGTTCAAACTCGCACACGTCTAACTGATCACTGTTTTGATTGTTTTTTTTTGTTTTGTTTTGTTTTGTCTTGTTTTTGTTTTATTTATTTCTTATTGCTTATGTTAATTTTTTTTTTTTTTTTTTTTTTTTCCACAATGTCTTGTTTTTTAAAAAATGTATGATGACTATATGCTCTGCAAGGTGACCTTGGGTGTCTTGAAAGGCGCCTCTAAATGAAATGTATTATTATTTATTATTATATAGGCTCGGCTCTGTATTTGAGAGAGAAAATTTAGAAACTTTAGAGCATTCTTTTGCAAATTATCTATCCTGACCATTTCCCAAAAGGGTATGAATACGCTTTTTTTTTTTTTTTAAAACCAAGGGTATATGGCGTATGCACATATATTAGTTGACAGTGTCATTAATCAACTCATCTACTAAGTGCAGACTATCTACTTAGTGCACATAGATGCATATTCCAATTAGTTTTCTAATTCCGGTATGTATTTTGTATAATAGCTGTAAGTGACATAGCATAAATAAGTTGTATTTCCTAATGCACACTAGCAGTATAGTATAAACTATCCAATGATAACATCGTGTACTGTTCTCCTATGTTATGTTGTCTTTCACATAAGCTTTGCTATCACTGCAACCAAAAAGCAGGATGGAATTCACATAAATATCTTGTATAACCAAAATCCAAAAATAAATCCAAAAAGCCAAGCAGCATGACTTCAACAGTGCTGTTCAAACGGCTGAAAAACGTGACAATGCCGGCCACCCACAGACAACCCATAACAAGAAGGCCTCGTTGCCATTAGTAACCGCGGTACTCCGGTGGCGTCACGGATCCTCGCGACAGAGCAATAGGTCTCCTCGACACCGGTCGCCCAGAGCCGCATCGACTGGCCGCATCGGTGAACACCGCGGCTCTCAGAGTCGTTACACCGCAACCTGCATGTCACGTAGCACGTAAGACGCCGTTCGCTTTGCTTGGATAACTTTTGGTCCGCATTTGCTAGCCAGTTATGGTCTCTTGTTTGTGCCTTGTTCCACAGTGGCCTATATATACCAGTTTTCACGGTCTTCGCGGTAACAACGGTTAGGTCTGAATGGTAACCGTGACGACCCGTTATATTTGCGTACGTTAATACACAGCACTTGGTTACAAAGAATCCACATTCGCCGTTATATGTTGCGCTTTATCTAAACCCTTTATCGCAAGATTTACATCGTTTAACGTTAGCACCGGTGTCGCTCTTCGGTCCGTCGACACCTGTGGTTTACGAACGAACATTTTAAGCCGTGTAAACATAACGTAGACGCTATGACGGGGGTTAACTCGTGCATCGGAGGGACACACGTTAGCGGGCTAGCCCTGGCCACATCCAGCAAATAGCCACCGCCAAGGGCAAGTTTATGATGGTCAAGTCCAACCCAAAACCCTTTTCCTAGACAATCAGTGCTTCGTTACCTTTTGGAAGTGATACTACACTGTGTTCACGTATACACTACTAGCTTTGATACAATCGCCTGCATCAGCGGTGTGTCCCGTGTGTGTAATATTAACTTGCATTAAATGCCACCGACCCCAGAATACTATGGGGATTTCTAAGGCCCAAAGTCACACTATCCCTGCAATGTTTTATTTTCCACACTGCCAACAATGTGGTTTACAACATCACGATCGCACGTTTCGTATACCTCCCATACGGCTAATGTCTATGTAGGTTTAATAACGAGCAACATCGCAGGGCAGGCTGGGTTTTCCCCAATGGGAAACTTTTCGGTTCCAAGGTTTAGTCGGGATCAAGCAAAGGAGTGGCTACTGAAATAGCTCAGCAATATGTGAAGACACCATTATCTCACGTTAAACACTACAGAAACCCACCGGGGGAGAAGCCTAAGTAAAATGGTGAAAGTATCCGTAATCGAACTTACCATCAAGTGGGATAATCGCTGTGCCTTTTATAGAATCGTCTTCTATTCCATCCACACTGTCAAGCTTTGTCTGTTGTTAGGATCACTATTTTGCAGGAAGTTTTCCTACTCGCTCTGCGCATGCGCACACCCGCTCATGTGAACCCTCGGCGAGATGTGGTTCGACAGGTGTGTGCGATTTAGCAGCATTCCCTGACAGGTGAGAAAACGTATAAACTGAACTCCTGTTGTATTATCCAAACAGATGTACAGCCTCTATTTTAGCACTCAAACCCCTCCCTTCTTGGGTTAGAAGTTACGCTTCAATGACCATGTTTTGGTTGATACATTTTATGTTTTTGTTGTGAATAATAAGTCAAGCCCCCGTCTATGGTGTATATCTTGTAGGATTTATATGAAAGACGGCAAAATGTTATAAGGGAAGATAGGACATGCAGAGGTTTAATTTACAAGATGATATGCTGTGTAGGCCTAGATGTTTTAAGATAAGATAAGATAGTCCTTTATTAATCCCCCTTTGGAGAAATATACAGGTGACCAGCAGTACAGTGGGAACATTTTTCCCACTGAAAATTCTTTCATGTCAAAGAAAAATCTGAAGCCAACGCGGTGAGTATTTTCATTCGATTTATTTGATTTATTAACCACTGCTGGAATAGGTAACGGTTAAATATTATTTTCATGTAACATGGACAGTTACCCCAGGTGTACACAGTTGTGGTACAATAAACATACACTTGTGGGTGAATAAATATACATGAAACAAAAATGCCGGAAAGGGATGAGTAAAGCCTCCAAATGTGGAAGAACTGTCTAGAAATGCATGACTGCCTTGTACTCAGTAAAAAAAGCACAACCTCTTTATGTAGCCATTCATATTTCCAGACTAAAATATATATTTACACTTTTCTTTTTACAAATGGGTGGACCTAAAATGTATTTATATTAACCCCCTTAAACTACACACCTCAATCATTTAATTTCTATAAATTATAATTTACGCTCAGATTTTTTTTTCCTATATCTCCACTAGTTGTTATTACTATTGCACATTTTTTTTTAATGAATCATGTATTAGTGGTGATGGATTTTGGTGTACGCTCCGCGTTGCGTGGACAAAAGCTGCTGGAGCAGAACTATCTCCAGATCCGTTTCTAGAAGAGCAGCTGGTAGGACTACAGGTTGACGATATGAACTATACACGTAGCTCTACATGTATAGATCATATGTTGCTAACATGTGGGCTTTATTTGTTGTACACGCATGTTGCTATACATGTTCATGGGTCAGGCACAAGACATTCACAGTTACTCGCTATCGTCTAGAATCGTACGTATCTGTGAAGGATGCTTCATTGACAATTAGTACGGTAGATAAGGACAGGTCTGAAGGGGCGGAATGGGTTATCTCGTTTGACCATCCAGATATTCAAGTTTGCATTTCAAAACGATCTGCAGAGAGAAAACGAACGTGAACCCGCGAGGCCAGGGTTTGGCCGGTGTCCACGAGGCTGATGAGCAGGAGCATCCATTTTGTTTTACGTTTTGTTACACTACAACGTTATTGCTGAATCGACTGATTCTCTTTTGATATGAAAGGAATTTCAGAAAGCCTGAAAACACAGCTCTGTTTAGGTCAACACATGTTTGTATCGTTGCATATTAAAATAAAAGATGTAAAAAGTCAAATGTAGGAAAATAGTCCATCCTAGACCGGATTCATTCTTCAACATTTATCTATTACGTTAAGAACCAGTGTGTACAGAGTATTTAAACGTAAACAGTGAATGGTTGCAGTTGGTTAAACGTAATAATAATTTGGTAACAATGTCATTTTCGTTTAATACAGAACACTCTTCTTTTGTTCTTCTGAGGAATGGTCAGCGAGGGGGAGGGAATGAACAGGACACATATTGTTGGGTATACCTACTGCATTTCTGTGGAATGCCATTTTGTTCTAAAATAGTGATGTCACTTATGGGGCGGGGAAGACCCGCAGCTGTCGTTACCGTGGCAGCTGAGAACTGACCCCTCCTTTCCTCGAGTGCAACAAGAGCATTCACAATATAAAACCAAGTAAAACAACAGTGATGATATCAGAGCCAGTCACATGCGCCCCAACGCCCACTGGGAGGGTCAAAAACTGCTCTTTGGGTTCCTTCAACACTGCCTTTAGAACCTCAGGCACTTCCTCTTCCGGTCGCCTCCACCAGCAAAAAAACAAAAAGAGGCTATTTTCAGTCTTTCAGTCGTAAAAAAAATAAATAAACGCCCATTCTAGTTTCTAAGCTTTGCACCCTTTTCAAAGTCAGTCGCGGGCCTTTCGGGTGGTCCAGGATGTTGTGGTGGCGAAGGGGATTCAATCACGGAGGACAAGCGATCCCCGCCTATTCATTAAGGTGGTCCCCTGTGAGATCTGCGTCTGTCTGCATCGACCACGTCCGACGGGATCGTACCAACACCCGCACCCCCGTGCGGAATGTCCCACAGGCCCTTCGCCCACGTCGTGGTTCCCCCTGGTTGAGCCGTGCCGTTGAGTCTGTCTCCAGCACTCGGGCAGGGCCAGGGATGGACGGATGGATGGAGTGTGGCGGTTAGGGGGACAGGTGGTCAGGTGGGAGGCTTCACATGAGGTGGTCGACCGGGGGTCCGTACGAAAAGCCCGGGAAGGCGCCGGCCGCCTCCCGGACGCTGTTGGTCACGGCCAGGCTGTCGGAGTTGAGCAGGGAGCCGCTCACGGGGAGGTGGGTGAACTCGGTGTCAAAGTGCCGCAGGTCGGTGGGGCCGCTCTGTGGAGGAGGAAACGACCCGTTAGTGTCCAGGTTGAAGGCATAACGATGCATCCGGCTCTGGATGGATCAGTGACTCAACCCGCTATTACGCTAACCATGTAGGCAACACGCCTTGTAGCGACCCAGGTTCGATTCCCACCTGTGGCCCTATGCTACTTGTCGTTCCCTATCCTATTCGTTAGTGAAAATTATGAAAAAAAACGATAAACCTACTGTTTACATGATGTGCTTATTTTGTGTTGTCATGGTAACATTAGCACTTGTGAAGATATCGTTTTATCTTTCAGTTGAGAACCCTGACTTTTTTTGTGTATTCAATTATATTTATATCTTATAAAAATAAAGAGATTTAAAAACCCTACTAAAATCGTGATTGTACAAAAAGAGTTAGGACGTACCACTGAGGGGATGAATGGAGGGGTGATTTTCCTGGCCATCAGGTCGTCCCAGTTGATGGGCGAGAAGAAGGAGTGATGCTGAAGCTCCAGCTGTAGTGTCACACACACACTCGGTCAGACCAGCCACAGAACACCGATTTAACACGCAGCTCTCAACGCACAAACTAGCTTTAAATCCCTTCCCTGTACTGACATCACAAGTGGGAGTGTCCTGTCCATTAAGATGTTTGAATGAGCACACTCTCGGTAGAGTCCCCCTGGCCAGCGGACCCATCAATAATAAGTCTGGGTTGAGCGGTCCCACTCGTGATGTCACTAACGTAAAGGGTCAAGCGACGTTGTGGACTCACAAAGTCGTCCTTGGAGCCCAGCCTCTTGGTGCGGTCCTTCTGCAGCAGACCTTCCAGAAGCTCCCGGCCAGAGTTGGACACGTTGGGCTTGAGCACGGGGGCCTTGTGCAGGATGTTGTGGTACATCTCGGCCGTGTTGCGGCTGTAGAACGGCGGCTGAGGAAACCCACAAAGTTAGATCCTCCCTTCGCTGCACGGAAACCTCTTTATAACAGAGTGCTGGAGCATGCAGACTTAAGGATCAATATGCTTAAGTCTGTTTGGATCCCTTTATGGCTCCGGGAAAACCAAGGGCCAAATATAGTGATTATAATAATTCAAAAGGTTATCATTTAAAACACGATAATATGAATGTACTTTGCTACGAGGCCTCTATTGATTTCATAATGCCCGTAAATACAAATCAACAACGTGGTGAATAGTGTAACATTAAAATCACAACATCATTATTGTGAGTGAGCTTATGGCAGCCAGGGCTATGCGAAGCATTGCGATTCGGTCTAAAGACGTTATAGGAGATTACATCAACCCGATGAGTAAGCTGTCTCACCAGGCCATAGAGCATCTCGTAGAGCACGGAGCCCAGGCACCACCAGTCCACCGTGCGGTCGTATGCCTGCTTCTGGAGCACCTCAGGGGCCAGGTACTGCAAACAACAACAACAACAACATCAGAACCATCAACACAAGCCAGGTACTGCAAGCAACAACAACAACAGAACCATCAACACAAGCCAGGTACTGCAAACAACAACAACAACAACGGAACCATCAACACAAGCCAGGTACTGCAAACCACAACACATACAGAACCATCAACACAGCCGCTCTGTCATCCTCCTTAACTATTTAAAGTTATTTAGCTAGTTATGTTTTAAATAGCGTGTGTCAAGGAGGGTGGTGGTGTGTGGTCTTTACCTCCGGGGTGCCACAGAAGGTGGAGGTGGTGCTGTTGTCCTCCAGACCTTCTTTGCAGAGTCCAAAGTCTGTGAGGACGATATGACCCGAGGAGTCTAGCAGTATGTTCTCTGGCTTCAAGTCCCTGTGGTCGAAAGACAAAATGATTAATATATCCTACTTTTCTTAATTAAATTAAATTATATGATATAATTTAATGTATATTTAATCATTACTCAAGTAATATTTTATTTAATTCAATTGATTGATAATCCATTTCCATTTAATATTTGATATAATATATCAGATTGATATTGATTTCGTTCCAAATGTCCCATTACCAAATGTAGCATGTAATTGCATTTTTTCAAAAGTCCCCTAGAGGGCACTGTAGTCCGGCTCATAACGCACCTGTAGACGATGTGTAAAGCGTGCAGGTAGCCGAGGGCGCTGGCAATTTCCGCCGCGTAGAACCTTGCTCGGGGCTCCAGGAAAATCCTCTCCCTCTGTAGATGGTAGAAGAGCTACGGGGCGAAGAAATAAATCAAATGATAAGTTAGTATTTTAAGTAAAACAGCAAATTTCGTGTACGTATGGTCAGGGAGTCTCGGCATGGACCAGAAGATGGCGCAGGTCCTACCTCTCCGCCGTTGACGTAGTCGAGGACGAAGTAGAGCTTGTCTGTGGTCTGGAAGGAGTAGTGGAGGCCCACCAGGAAGGGATGCTTGATGTTCTTCATGAGCACACTGCGCTCGGCCATGATGTGTCTTTGCTGCAACACAGGATGTACAGGTATGAGTAAAGGTAGAATGTGAACACATGGCTATGATACACATTTGAGCCGGCCATACAGGAAGTATGCATATGAAAATAACTTAACTAATCTGAAATTGTAATTAGGGTGTAGGTCTACCGATATGATAACAATTCATAATCAATAATGTAAATGTATATGTTTATTATATTATATGTTCCCCTTCGGTCGGGTTAGTATGAATGCGTCCAAGTATCGGCAGGCCTGTAGAGATCAGGGGCTGTGTGTTTGAAAGATGAAGGGGCAAAGGGGGGGGGGGGGGGGGGGGAGACTCTCACCTCCTTCTTCTTCATGATGATCTTCTTCTGCAGCACCTTGACAGCGTAGTAGTTGGTCGTCTCCTTGTGCCTGGCTAGCAGAACCTGACACATGGACAGAAGGTCGGCGGGGAAGCATTAGCGAGCAGATTCAGCCGTGACGACGTCACAACAACTATAAAGGGATGTCGAGGCTTCAGGCAGTGTGAGTTGGGGGGAAAAAAACTCACCTTTCCGAAGCTGCCTTTGCCGATGATTTTTAGGTAGTCGAAATCGGAGGGTTTGATCCTGTTGAGGAACAACACGGGAGCGTTTAGGATGAGGTTAAAAACACGCAGAGAGAGAGAGAGAGAGAGAGAGAGAGAGAGAGAGAGAGAGAGAGAGAGAGAGAGAGAGAGAGAGAGAGAGAGAGAGAGAGAGAGAGAGAGAGATGTCCTTGATTCATTTCCCCTCTCGAATAAATAACCTAACCTTCTCTTTAGAAATGGAGGTAACAATAGCACTTACTGAGTCTCCTCAGCCAGTGAGGTCCTGGAGGTCAGGTATAACTGAAAGAAAGCAACCGTATGATATGAGGACACGGACACAGCACACATTAGAACACGTGTACGTTTCCCAAAGGAGGGAACGGTGACTGGGTCGGAGAGTGCACCTGTCCGTCTCTCAGGATGGCCTGTTCGATGTCCTCGTTGGGGTGCTCGTCAATCTTCATGAAGTCGTTGACTTCCGCACTGCAGGGGGTGGGAGAGAGAGAGAGAGAGAGAGGGAGGAGAGAGAGAGATGGCGAGATTAGGGGGCGGTAGAGAGATAGATGGAGAGAGAGGAGTGGGAGAGAGGGAGGGAGATAAGGGGATGGGAGAAAGGGGGGGGGGGTAGAGAGGGAGAGAGAGTGGGGGAATGATGAAGAGGGAGGCGGAGAGAGGAGAGAATGATAAAGAAGGCGGGAGAGAGAATGGGAGATAGGAAGGGAGGGAGAACACTTTTAGATAAAACTTGCATCAGTGTGTGTTAAAATAAATTGACCACCGAATATGTTACGACTGGACTTCATTTGGCCTGGCTTCCCGGCGACAGTAAAAACGCCATCTGCTCTGCAGAACAGACTTGATGATCTAAAGAAAAGTCCCCCGTCCTATTAAGTGAATTAACCCCTGGGGTGTCCTGCAGCGGATGAACCGGCTCACGGCCTGGGAACGGACCTGTCCTTATCCCGTCTCAGACGTAGGCCTACTACTTATAAAGCTGACCTGCCGTGGGAACGCTTTCGGGTGGATCAAACCAAAACACCAACAAAGGTAGATAATCACCTTGTTATTATTATAATTGTATCGTTACTATTATGGTATGCTGAATAGTGTGAGGGTGTCCTAGTCGGTGTTCAATGCGAACGCACTTGCGAGCGTGGGAGAGGTCACCGCTCTCGCGGGATAACGCAGTGATCCCGCGGTAATAATTTAATTACAGGTTTATTCCCGTCTCGAGGACAGAGGGGATTTAGGCTGCAGAAAAGGTGATTAGGCGCAAGTGAGCCAGAGGAGTAGTTCGTCATGAAAGCGGCTATTCCTGGTTCCCTTAATGCTTTCTTCACCTTCTCGGAGACGCGATAAGGAGCTTGGTTTCAGGGAAAAATGTGCAGCCAAACGGGTTCCGTGCAACGAGGACCACTGTGCATGCACAACGTACCCGCACTGGGCAAACACAACTATAAAAGCACGGTGTGCAATCACGCCCTCCGTGACAGCGCACGGACATTAGATTATTCAGTTCACTTTTTCTTTTTTACGGACTGGATCCTGGTCCGTGGTAAATATAGGTGGTAGTCGAAGGCCTACTCACTGTTGGCAGATGTGTGGCGATGAGACCAGCCTCTGGATGAAGTCGTTGAGTCCCATCTTTCTCTCCTTAATGAAGGCTGTGGGCAAAGAAGGGAACACACGCGCGCAAACACACACACACACACCTACGTCAATACGGTGGCTTGTCAAGGCACGCACTGCTTACTCAGTGCGGTGCGAAACTCACTGTCAGTATAGCAGCAAGGTAAATAGCTCAAACACGACCGTGGGGACGATAGCAACCCATAATGTATAATATCTGAGAGCGTTATGTGCCGCTGCGTTACATTTGCGCATGGGCCGCGGAGCGGTTACGCAACCATTCCTTTAGCCACTATCACTGTTGAACGTCTCAATCTTTAAGGATTTTTTCCTGGCATGCCAACATAGTCACACTGAATTAGTCGAGCATCATGAAAACGCTTATGTTCTTTTGACAATTTAGAATTTTTTTTATGAACGAAAACCCTATAGGGGAGGTCAAATGGTAATCAAACAGAATCGGTGCCGTTAGGTATTGCGGTTCCGTTTCAACATCCCCTCTGTCACCGCGCATTATGAAACACTGAAATAAAACCCGAAACAGCGGAATACTCATTCATGATCACACACACACACACACGCACACGCACACGCACACGCACACGCACACACACACACACACACACACACACACACACACACACACACACTGCCGCTCATTCACAACTATACCAGTCGCGGTGTCATCGATATAGCTCACCAGTAAGTACGGATGCAAAACCCCTCATCTTGCAGTAAGTCAAGTCACAGCTCGCCTCGGTCACTGCCATGTTGAGACAATTAAAAAAATAATGGATGTATCCGAATAGAAGATGTAATCCTTGTTTTGGTCACGCTTAATGGTCCCCCAATAAGCGCGGTCTGACGTCGAGTTGGGAATACCGCTGCAGTGCCCACTGGAGGAGGCGGACGGGCTGTTATATACGGAGCACGTGGTACACCAGAGTGGGCGTGTCCGAGGGGGCTGAAACACTGCGTTGACATCACTCGTAACCAGGGGCAACGCCTGCCGAATGTGATGTCACGGGACGGGATTCCTTCACTGGCTTCCGCCGTGCGCCTGCGGGGCGGCGAGAGGTGACGCGAGACAACCCGCAGATTGGAGTGGAAAGATGCAGACGAGAGTCGAGAAGCCATTATTTTAATGGAAAACCCCACCAGAAGATTTGTATCTGTTTATTTACTGTACATACCGTATAATAGATCAACTGTAGACTATACGTCAAACGGAAAAAATGCAAATATTACAAAATGCACGTTTTTTTTTGCGAGTGATATTTATTTACATGCCTCTAGTTTTTTAACATAGAAGCTATTAATTGCCCGTTTACAATCTTCCACAAGGGAATGACGCGTAAATGTGAAACATTACAGTATTTGAACTGTGACCAACCATAAGTCCAAATGCTTCCAGGTCAACACTAATAGTTTCAGTTGGGAAAGGTCATGGCCGAAACTATGAATTGACCTACAGGCCTATATATGGCCTCATGTTCATGTTCAGCATTAAAGCCTAACGACACAACCCCTGTGAGCACCAGCTGTGGTCCACTTAGCCTTTATCTACATCGTCACTACAAAAAGAGACGTCCCCTATTAACCAGACAAATGAATGTCCGTGGGCCTTATAATAACGACAACAAAGAAGCCCTCTCTCTCCCTGACAGTCCACACTGTCACAACTTTAACTCACTCACACCAGCGTCGGCGTCAGAGAGAGAAGGGCCCGGGGCCAAACAGGGACTCTTTCATAGTGGCTCACATGTCAGACGGACGCCATGTGACTTGCATCATCACTTCACTGGCATGAACCCAGCCTGGCCGAGGTGTGCTGCGGTCGCTACTTCTTCTTGGAAGACGTAAAGAAAGCACATTCCCTCAGCCCACCGGGTTGGCAATGAGCCCTTAGTGACTGAGCGGTGACTCAGGCCGCTGTGAAACCACCGGGCTCTCTGAATCAGACGGCCACTTTTACCAGCATGCTGTCCTGAAATGTTATTGTTCAAAAAGTTTTTATAAGGTCAGATTGTGGGGGGGGACGGGACGTTCCTGCCCAGTGGCACTCGGTTTGTTTGTGATTATTTGAATAGTTGTTGGCTGGTTTCAGCAGAACTGATCCGACCTGATGGTTACGACCGGGTGGTGTTTCTGCTTCCTGAATATTTTGCTATGAGTCAAGGCGCAGGCATCTGTCATGGGGAAAAGATGACTCTTTCGCTGCATCTGCTGCACATGGATTGAAACACGAATAGATTATTTGATAAAAAATAGCCGTGCAAGCTGATCAGACCAATCCATGTGAAGCGTTCTCCTCGGTCCCGATAACCAAACGTCCATTCAGGACGCATCTGCTGGTTTGAAACCCGAGATGGTTTGGAAGTCCCGACTCGCAAGTGCTGCAACCGCCTTTTACCCGTTCTCAAAACGACCGCTCCGTGCCGGTGAAACAACATGATCGATTAGAGCTCATTGTATTCGGCGGGCGGCCCCTTCCGCCGGCCCGTGGGATCGATGCCAGGGACGAAGGCGGTGGAGGCTGCAGCCCCGTTGATTAAAACAACTCCCATGATGAGTCACCATATCCACTCCAGCAGTGCCGGTAAAACCTCCGCCAGCCACCCGGCGGCCCCTTCCCAGATTCGGCGTTGCTTTGACAACCACCACTGTGTGTGTGTGTTTATTCTGGGATGTTTTGATCTTGAGGGGGTCTGGCACTTCTATCCCAAGGGACTTGCAGTAAATACAGATGCATGGCAGTCGTTGAGGAGCAGGCAGGGGTTCGAGTTCAGAACCTTTCTACTGGGAGCTATTTCCAACACACTACAATTTCTTACCCCCACCACACAATTATTAAGGAGACACTTTTAACTAAATTATTTTCAGAATCAGCCTCCCTTTTCCCCTATCCGTTTTGATACCTTTTCTTGCAGCTGCACTGTTTAAAGAAGGAACTGAGCCCAAATGGGAAAGGGTTATTGGGCCAGTGAAGTATAAATGAAGAGAAAATAATATAAGCCGATCTTCTGTTTATGGGGCGGTCATACAAAAAAGTATTAATTAGAAAAGACTGTTGTTTCGTCGTCATTAAAGACACGGCTGGCCATGAGCAGTATGGCAGATGGCCAGTCCTTACGAAGCAGGTAGAGAGTTAGGTCATCTCGCTTAAAAAGGCCTCAAAGGGTTTCTGCAGGCAATGGCAATCAAACCCAGTATCTTTTGGCTACAGAACGACGCAATCTTTATATTCAAAATATGAAATTCAGATACTTGTCACTGGGGACTGAGTAGGCAGGCAGGTTGGTGCTTTAGGGCGTCTTACCCAAGGGAGCCTATTTGTGAAACCCTGCGTCCATTGGGGGATTGAAAACGGTACCTTTTCGTCTGGGAGTTACCCAATACCCTTGCTGCTGCACTGCCCCCGCCCCTCCCTTAACCTCCACCCTACCCCTCCAGCCCCCAGAACCGACCCCTCGTATACCTGCCTGCTCCAGCCCCCCTACGCTCACCACTCATCCATCATCCAACCTTGCTCCGTTTCCTTTATTCAGCGCTTCATGGTCCAGGGGCTTGCATGTATCGCGTGTCTGTCTGTGGTGCCCATTGATGCCGTAACTGTTAAAGGTCTGGGGAGGGAGTGTGTGTGTGTGTGTGTGTGTGTGTGTGTGTGTGTGTGTGTGTGTGTGTGTGTGTGTGTGTGTGTGTGTGTGTGTGTGTGTGTGTGTGTGTGTGTGACTGTGTCTGTGTGTCTGTGTGTCTGTGTGTGTGTGTGTGTGTGTGTGTGTGTGTGTGTGTGTGTGTGTGTGTTGAGAGCACAAAAGAGTGGATGAGTAACCCATGCAGGCGAACCAAATGTCCTTGATGATCAATTGTTTGCCAGGCTGAGCCTTAGGTAACCGCAATCGAGACTTGGCTCCCGCAGATATGTCTGAGTGTGTGTGTGTGTGTGTGTGTGTGTGTGTGTCTCTGAGAGAGTGCTAATTAGTGACTCGCTCGGAGGAGTAACCAAGGACTCAGCTGCACCCCCCTACGCAACCATGTGTGTCTTGTTGATGTGTGGCATCTCTGACTCAGAGACGTAGCGGGCTCTAATAGTGGTTATGACTCCCAGACTAAAGGTTTTGGATCCAATCCCGGCATGTCTGCAGTGTACCTGGAGGCATCCTCGGGCAAAACACTCCAACCCCTACTCACTCCTCGAGGACATTTATCTAAAATCAATTCAGTGTACCTAAGATAAAAGGGTCTACCTCGCACTAAGATCCTTCACAAGAGACACCTTAGAAGTCTTGACCAAAACCTCCAGTTTAGTTGTTTTTTTCCGACTCGTCTCCTCGTGTTTCCTTCTATTATTCATTCTCAGGACTTCTTCCACCAGCACCCGGCCAGGTCCTCGGTGTGTTGACCCCCCTGCCTCGGCTGGTTGACCTGCTGAGCTGCCCTGAAGGACCCATGGGGAGCCCTCCACAGAGAGCAGAGGCACCCAGACCTTAGAGGACCTACGGTTCACACAGGACTTAGCGCAGCCCTGCATTCAAGGCCCTTGTGTTTTGGGAGGTTTTTTTTTACACGCCAGGGAATAGAGTTACACCCTGCTTATGTTTCTCTCTCTCTCTCCTGAATTGTACAAGCGCAGAAGTTACAAGAAGTTCATGTGATTTCAGATTCAGGTTACCATCTTTATTAATCCCTAGGGCGAGGGGGACTGTTTCTTTTGAAATTGCTCTGCCTAAAATAATAGAAAACAGTGATCATTTGATATCGGTACAGGAAGGTTTCGACACCAAACCCAAAACACGACTGCTGAATCACTCCTTTTTTGACCTGGCTCTCTCCACGATGGGGGCGGGGGGTAGTGTTGAAACACAACACGACCACCACACCTTATCCCACCATCTCACCGGTGACACGGCAGTGGTCCGGTTACAACACACTAGGGCCTAAACGTGCCATGCTGTCCACCATTGAAGCCGTGGTCCAATCTCTTCATCCCTGTGCCTCACACGGCTCCCCGGACACGAACCGGCGGTGCGTGACATGAGGCATGAACGCAGGAGAAGGAGCCGTACGCCCGGCAGACCTGCTACTGCCTATCCCGTCGGTCAGCTCAGGGCCGGCGCGGGACTCCGTTCTCGTGATGTTTTTGGGTCCGTCGACCTGGTCGGCCATGCAGGGCTCGGGTCGCGAGAAGGCGGTGTACGAGGGAAGGAACATTTCTGGAAGGCACCGGTCCGTTGGAAGATACTCTAGTATGGAGGTACAGAAGAAGTACTGGAAGGTACCTTAGTACTGAGTACTGTACAGATACTACAGAAGCGGCTCTAGTACTGAGGTACTGTGGTACTTCAGTGTTGAGTATTGCGGATACTACAGAAGCCGCTCTAGTACTGAGGTACTGTGGTACTCTAGTATGGAGGCACAGTAGCTACTCTAGTACTGAGGTACTATGTTACTGTAGTACTATGTAGCTAAACCTTACTGAAATAATACACTACTTCCCCCTCAATTGAATTCCCTGTCTGTGTTTAAGGAAGTACGTTATCTTAATTAATGAGAATTACTACTAATATAGACTGTGGAGTACCTGGCCTGGATGAGGCCAGCCATCACCCATGCCTTCCCTCTCGCTTGTCCCTTTAGATACATTGCGTTGCTGATGGAAACCAGATAAGCAAATCTCTGTGTATTTGGCGGTGGAAGATTTGTGTATGTGAGTGTGTGTGTGGGAGGGACTGGGAATGGGGAAGTTGTCTGGTGAGCCCCGATCACCCTGCGGTCAGGTTTGTTTCCAGGTGGGAATCTCTCTATGTGTAACGCATGCCCTACGAATCACCGCTCCACGGCGCAACCTGATTGGTCTAAATATTGAGGAAGTGAAAACAAACAAGAGGCGGCCCCTGTTCCCCACACGGTGTTACAGGATCTGATCCTCTCCTGAAGCCGGCCTGTTTCTGTCTGACTCTACTTTGAGGTGCCGAGCCAACAATGCGATCTCCACCCAGAAATTCAAGACCCATTCGCGAGAACTTCCATTACGCCGAGTGATTCTTCCTTAACAAAGCGGATCCTAAATAAGACCAATTACATCCGTATTCTGTGTCTGGGTTGCATATTTATCGTCACACCTAGTCTCGCCTCCAGGCAGCCGGTGCTGACAACTCTACGGGACGGACGCCAAGTCATTACAGATCATTATTACAGAGAATCACAACACTGTGGTGTGCCAGCAGAGCCCCCAAAGCTCACACCTGCTGAAACACTGGCCCTCACCAATCAGCCAGTGCCTAGTTAAGGCAGGGTGACCGGCCCGGTCAATGAATACAGAGAGATGTGTAGGCGATGGTGACCTGGACGTCAGGAGGGAGCGAAATGCTCAGTGTTGACACGGGAGAGAGATGTACACCAGGGCTTTGTCGATTAAATGAGATCAGATCGATGGGGTTGGACACGAAATGGAAGCTAACCGCATTAAACAGCAAGAATTTGATCGGTCGTAGAGAGAGAAAGAGAGAGAGAGAAAGGCGAAGGAGAGAGAGGGAGAGAGAGAGAGAGTGATATAGAGAGAGAGACAGCAAACATGATCTTAGTAAATACGACATGAACACACGACCATAACACCTCGACTATCTACAACACCATCAATAGGAAGTCCAAACACCAGTCATGGATCGCATCCCAAACCTACCTATGAAGGATCTCTTCCCGGTCTTCATGATGCCTCCGGGCACTCTGCGAGGACCTGTTGCGGGGGACGTGTCTGTCCGTGGCGTAGTCCCCGGTTCCTCGTGTCGCCGCGTGTGTCGCGCTGCTGTCCCAGCGGGGTCGGTGTCGTCGGCGGGTGCCGGACGTGCCTGGTGTGCACGACGAAGGAGGTGCAGGGAGGTGTCCTCTTCGGTGGTGCGTGTTCTCTGTTCTCCTCCTCCTCCTCCTCCTCGCCGCTCGCTCGGGGCTGCAGCACGGCAGCTCTGGAAAAGTCCACAACAATCCAGCAGCCAATCGGATCCCTTGCTCACACTTTTCCCCTGTGTGTGTGTGTGTCTGCTTCCTGCGCTCTCTCTGTGTCTCTATCTCTCTCTCTCTCTCTCTCTCTCTCTCTCTCTCTCTCTCTCTCTGTGTCTCTATCTCTCTCTCTCTCTCTCTGTGTCTCTATCTCTCTCTCTCTCTCTCTCTCTCTCTCTCTCTGTCTCTGTCTCTGTCTCTGTCTGTCTCTTTCTCTGTCTCTCTCTTGCTCTCCCTCTGTATTGTTCTTTCTCACTCTCTCTCTCTCTCCCTCTCTCTCCCGCTCTCTTGCTCTTGCTCTGTATTCCTCTCTCCTCTCCTCTCTCTCTCTCTCTCTCTGTCTCTGTCTCTGTCTCTGTCTCTGTCTCTCTCTCTCCTCTCTATTGCTCTCTAACGTCTCTAAGTCGCCATCACCCTCTCGTACGCACCATCTCTCTTTATCTCTATATCCCCATCCC